>NC_053501.1:102337486-102484986 GCF_905171775.1 Rana temporaria
ACACTGCTAGATTGGTCCGCTGATAGACTAACATTTCCCCTTCCTTATCTGCCAAGACCTCTTGGAAAAGACTTTGGATACAACATGGGGTGTCGTTTATTCAAGGGGGTGGGATGCAAAGATATGGGAGATGCTATGAGTTCTGTTCCCTTAGACATCCTCCATACCCCTATGCAGACTCAACTGATTTCAGCTATATTAAGGCCCGCCTCCAATCTGACCAAACCCTACCATAAAAGTGGAAATGCATTTACGGCAGATTTAGAGCCATGCCATACTGGTGATTATGCCAGAGCTGGCATCAGCATAACCAAAATGTAGCTACAGCTTCCCCTTAGCCCCAATCACACTCTAAGGCCGCGTACACACGGTCGGTCCATCCGATGAAGCAGACTGATGGTCTGATGTGCCTACACACCATCAGTTAAAAAAACGATCGAGTCCAACGCGGTGGCGTAAAACACAACGACGTGCTGAGAAAAATGAAGTTCAATGCTTCCAAGCATGCGTCGACTTGATTCTGAGCATGCGTGGGTTTTGAACCAATGCTTTTGCGTACTAACCGTCGGTTTTGACTGATTGGTTAGGCGTCCATCGTTTCAATTTTAAAGTAAGTTCTAAATTTTTCGACCGAAGGATAACGGACCGATGGGGCCCACACACGGTCGGTTAGGACCGATGAAACTGAACTTCAGTCCGTTTTCATCGGTTTTGTCCGACCGTGTGTACAGGGCCTGACAGGCTAACTGCAGAATTTCATGTTAGCAAGGGGGACACTTCATTGGCTCTGATGGGGGGGCAGCAATGCCATAGGTGAACATGAAAATGAGTCCCCGAAGTTATGGTGTTTTTTTGCCAGCGACAGAATCGTACTATGACATCACACTTTACAAATCTGCCTTTGTCTACCTTCCAGATTTTATGTGCTTTGATAATGACAGGACAATCACCCCCTTTCTATATGAGAAAACTGTCTATATATCATGTTAAAGTACAATTCTGTCTAATCAGAGCTTGGTCCTCCCATCAAGGACCCCGATGGGACGTCTCTGCCCAGTGCTAAGTTCAGATTTTTCAGCCAAGCTACTATTGTCACTGCCTTGTGTTGGCCATATACCTCTGAGGACTCCAGTAGAACAGTGGTGGTCAGCTTCTGAGTTATAGGGGCCCCAACTGTGGCCCTGACATCACCAAAGGGTTGCACATCATGTTCATTATATGTAACACTACAGAAGACTGTGGAAATACCACAGGAGATGGTCGGAATCTGTGGACATGCTACAGGTGTGGTTGGGGACTGGAGACATTACACTGGTGTGCAGTCATGTTGGTACAGGAAGGTCATCCCCAAACAGATTTTCCCACAAATTTGGGAGCAAGAAACTGCTATGTGAGTGTCACTGACATTTTGTGTTTGGCCCGGAGCTCCACTTTATTCGGTTTCCTATCAGACACACAGAGCTCCATGTCTGTACATAGCAGTGTCTGTAAATGTCACAATTCAAACTGAAAACCGTTTGCTGATTGGCTGCTGTGAGTTTTTTTAGGGTTGTCCCGATACCACTTTTTTAGACCGTGTACAAGTACCGATACTTTTTTCCAAGTACACGCCGATACCGATACCGATTACTATACTATTTTCCAAGTACTCGCCGATGACGATTACCAATACTTTTTTTTATGTCATGTGGCAGTTTGACAGATGGGGACTGATAGGTGGCACTGATAGGCAGCACTTATGGGCACTGACTGGTGGCTGGCACTGATAGATGGCACTTGTGGGCACTGATAGATAGCACTGATTGCATTGATAGGTGGCACTTATGGGCACTGATTGCACTGATAGAAGGCACTGATAGGTGGCACTTATGGGCACTGATTGCACTGATAGAGGGCACTGATAGGTTGCACTTGTTTGCACTACTAGCACTGATAGGTGGCACTTGTGTGCACTGATAGATGGCACTGATTGAACTGATAGGTGGCACTTGTGGGCACTGATAGATGGCACTGATTGCACTGATAAGTGGCACTGGTAGATGGCACTGATTGCACTATTAGTGCAATCAGTGCCATCTATCAGTGCCCCACAAGTGCCACCTATCAGTGCAATCAGTGCCATCTATCTGCACTGATAGAGGGCACTGATAGGTGGCACTTGTGGGCACTACTAGCACTGATAGGTGGCACTTGTGTGCACTGATAGATGGCACTGATTGCACTGATAGGTGGCACTGATAGATGGCACTGATTGCACTGATAGGTGGCACTTGTGGGCACTGATAGGTGGCACTGATTGCACTGATAGGTGGCACTGATAGATTGCACTGATAGGTGGCACTTGTGGGCACTGACAGGTGGCTGGCACTGAAATTCTGAAAATGACACAGGATTAAAAAAAAATAAAGCTATGCTGCAACACCCATCTTGGTACACCATGCACTTGGCTGCAGTAAGCAGAAGCAGACATCTTGTTACACCCATTCCATATAGCTCGGGCTGGGTGTAATAAGATGTCTGCTGCTGCTGACTGCAGCCAAGTGCAGGGTGTACCAAGATGGGCGTAGGGACTTCCAGCCGCTGACGGCGACCGAATGTGACAGCACCGGTCACCGATTCTGATGCGGCTGCGCCCTACACCCGTGCCAGCTTACCGAGTTCTACTGCAGGTGAGGACTCACTCTGCGCCCGCTGACTCCATCCACCAACTGTGCCCTTCCTCTCTAGCCAGACTCCGCCCACATTTTCCTTCCAGAGACTCTGCCCGCCCCCTCTCCAGCCAATCTCCGCCTGCACTCTCCATTCACAGACTCTGTCCGCCCTGTCCAGCCAGACTCCGCCCACACTCCCCCGCCCTTCCCAGCCACTGACTCCTCCCACCCTCTCCGGCCACTCTACACTAAAAAAAGTATCGGGTGAAGCATCGGAAGCATTTGCGTGAGTAAAAGTACTCGCGCAAATGCTTGGTATCAGTCCAGATACCGATACTAATATCGGTATCGGGAAAACCCTAGTTTTTTTTATACAAAAATGTAAAATACAGTGATTGCTGATTGGCTGCTATGAGTGTATGGGAATGTCAGATGTCCATATAAAGACAGATGATTGCTGATTGGCTGCTATGAGTGTATGGGAATGTCAGATGTCCATATAAAGACAGATGATTGCTGATTGGCTGCTATGAGTGTATGGGAATGTCAGATGTCCATATAAAGACAGATGATTGCTGATTGGCTGCTATGAGTGTATGGGAATGTCAGATGTCCATATAAAGACAGATGATTGCTGATTGGCTGCTATGAGTGTATGGGAATGTCAGATGTCCATATAAAGACAGATGATTGCTGATTGGCTGCTGTGAGTATATGGGAATGTCAGATGTACATATAAAGACAGATGATTGCTGATTGGCTGCTGTGAGTGTATGGGAATGTCAGATGTCCATATAAAGACAGATGATTGCTGATTGGCTGCTATGAGTGTATGGGAATGTCAGATGTCCATATAAAGACAGATGATTGCTGATTGGCTGCTATGAGTGTATGGGAATGTCAGATGTCCATATAAAGACAGATGATTGCTGATTGGCTGCTGTGAGTGTATGGGAATGTCAGATGTCCATATAAAGACAGATGATTGCTGATTGGCTGCTGTGAGTGTATGGGAATGTCAGAATTACAAGCCATATTTTCTGTATCAGATGAATTATTATGATCAACATTGCCATCTAGTATACAGTGTATTTTCTCATTGATGGATTTCAGAAAAAATATACTGCATTTTAGCCACTAGATGGCGATGACACTCATTATAGAAAATACAGGGAAATTCCTCCAGTCTGCAGCAATGTGACATTCATCCAACGAATGTCTTATAAATAGACCCCTTATCATCCAATCACATTGATATTAGTTGTAGGGGGTCACACACTGACCGCCATCATCCGCTTACTCCCACATTTCCCATGTTAGAAATTGTATCTATATATATATGTGACGGTATTGGTATGATATCCCCGTCAAACAGTCCCTTCTTCCCATAACGAAAATCACCCAATATTCCACAAGTAGGAGTCCATGGAATCGCCCCCAATAAGCCACACATGAGTCCAGGCTTACTGCTAGAACAAGACACTTTAATGACACAACTCTCAGCTTATATGTGGTTACAACCTGTTAGGAACAATGAAATCTCCGCCCCACCTCACACAGTGGGGGTTCCCATACAGATTATAGGAGACACGTCGGAGCCGACTATGCAGACACATTTCTTTAGATAATGACATCAGTGGAGGTAATTACTACACTGAAGCAATCAGAATAATTAACATACCACTTATCTAATCATTGTAAACAGTAAGGGCCGGTCTCCTTCACACACACAATAAATCAATTACCATTTGAACTAGGGAGCTGGCTGAAGAAGGGTCATTAACATCTCAATCAGCCTGTAACACATGAACCCTTTTTACCTCTAACACACACAATATAACTAAAACAAGCAGGGAGAATTACACTGAAGCATATGCTTCACAATATATAATTGTTTTTTTTTTTTAAGGTTGAACCAGATCAATTTTTACTGATTATCAAATGCTAATAGATCTGATCACTGCAGTCCATCCATCATCTTATACAAACAATGTATCCATATATTGTTAGCATAAGATGCATTTCAGTGATCAGATCTATTTGCATTTGATAAAATTGAAACTGTCATTTTTTCAAATGACAAAAAAAAAAATGTCTCTTTAAGACGCTGGGCGGGACTGACGTTTTGACGTCACTTCCGCCCAGCAAAGCTACGAGGACGGGTGGGGGCCATCTTGCCCTCACTCAAGTCCTCACCGCTCAGGCTGCAGCATCCGATCTCCTCCGCCGCTACCGACGGCTACGGTAAACGGCGGAGGGCGCAGAAGAGCGGCGGGAGGGGGGAGCCCTCTCCCACCACCGATAACGGTGATCTCGCGGCGAATCCGCCGCGGAGACCGCCGTTATCGTTTACACGGCCGCCCGCTGAAAAGATGGATATCTCAGTTGTGGCAGCAGCTGCTGCCGTTACTGAGATATCCATGTTTAAAAAGAGGACGTACATTTACAATACGCGGGTCGGCAAGTGGTTTAAAGAGTTGCTGACAGAAGCGAGCCCTCAGTCCGTCTTGGATTTCGCTTGGTGAACACACACAGAGAGATTTCTCCTGCAGGAAGTGTAACTAGGATTGCGATATACAAACCCGAGATATTATTCATATTCAGATTGCGGTAGAAGCCGTACATTAGGTAGATCTTGTTATGTTTCTTTTCATAAATGTATATTTATATCGGTATATATCTGTATACATCAGGCAGACCCTGGCATTAAATAGCTGTTAGTATATATAAAGGAGATTTTACAGATTGTAACGGATGTGATCAGCTTAATCTTCTCCATTCACACAGCTGACCAATGGGATAACAGGCCGTTTTTTTTAGTGACAGTTATTTCCAGCCTTAGAGACTGAGATCAGCTGTTACCGGGGAGATCTATTTATAGAACATTGGTTGGAGAAATGCCACACATTGGTGCAAGCTGGACACATTTTCCCCATATTATTAGATTCATTGGTATGATGCCATCCAGTATACAGAATATCATTTTCTCATTGATGGATTTCATGAAAAATATACTGCATTTTGGCCACTAGATGGCGATGACACTCATTATAGAAAATACAGGGAAAATTCCTCCAGTCTGCAGCAATGTGACATTCATCCAACGAATGTCTTATAAATAGACCCCTTATCATCCAATCACATTGATATTAGTTGTAGGGGGTCACACACTGACCGCCATCATCCGCTTACTCCCACATTTCCCATGTTAGAAATTTTATTTATATATATAATTGTTTTTTTGGGTTTTTTTTAAGGTGGAACCAGATCAATGTTTACTGATTATCAAATGCTAATAGATCTGATCACTGCAGTCCATCCATCATCTTATACAAACAATGTATCCATATATTGTTAGCATAAGATGCATTGCAGTGATCAGATCTATTTGCATTTGATAATCAGTAAACATTGATCTGGATCCACCTTAATAAAAAAAAAAGCATAAAAAAAACAGACAGTGGAGAATGTTCTGGCAGTTAGCTGTGATGTCATAAGTGTGGGCGGGGCCAAACCCCTTAAAAGAGTTGCTGACAGAAGCGAGCCCTCAGTCCGTCTTGGATTTCGCTTGGTGAACACACACAGAGAGATTTCTCCTGCAGGAAGTGTAACTAGGATTGCGATATACAAACCCGAGATATTATTCATATTCAGATTGCGGTAGAAGCCGTACATTAGGTAGATCTCGTTATATTTCTTTTCATAAATGTATATTTATATCGGTATATATCTGTATACATCAGGCAGACCCTGGCACTGCACAGCTGTTAGTATATATAAAGGAGATTTTACAGATTGTAACGGATGTGATCAGCTTAATCTTCTCCATTCACACAGTTGACCAATTGGAGACCGTTTTTTTTTTATATAAAGTGACAGTTATTTCCAGCCTTAGAGACTGAGATCAGCTGTTACCGGGGAGATCTATTTATAGAAGATTGGTTGGAGAAATGCCACACATTGGTGCAAGCTGGACACATTTTCCCCATATTATTAGATTCATTGGTATGATGCCATCCAGTATACAGAATGTTATTTTCTCATTGATGGATTTCAGGAAAAATATACTGCATTTTAGCCACTAGATGGCGCTGACACTCATTACAGAAAATACAGGGAAATTTCCTCCAGTCTGCAGCAATGTGACATTCATCCAACGAATGTCTTATAAATAGACCCCTTATCGTCCAATCACATTGATATTAGTTGTAGTTTATTTTGTGAGATATTTAAGTAAAAACAGAAAAAAATAACCATTTGTTTTTTCTCTTTGCAGGAGCGGATTACTTTCAGGAATTCCATAGAGTTTTCAGATACAGATTGAAGATGCTGACATACAACTACGCTATCAACGAACTCATTGAGTTCGTAGTAAGTATTTTTTTCCACTCTTTTTATATGTGGCTGGTGATGTATAAAATTGTATTATGGCTCGTTTACACATGCAGCAACCCTGGCCGCCCCTCTGAGAAGCGATCCATGGAGGGTTGCTTTTCAGAGGGTGGTTGACATGCCCATGCAGCAACCCTGGCCGCCCCTCTGAGAAGCGATCCATGGAGGGTTGCTTTTCAGAGGGTGGTTGACATGCCCATGCAGCAACCCTTGCCGTCCCTCTAAAAAGCGATCCATGGAGGGTTGCTTTTCAGAGGGTGGTTGACATACCCATGCAGCAACCCTGGCCGTCCCTCTAAAAAGCGATCCATGGAGGGTTGCTTTTCAGAGGGTGGTTGACATGCCCATGCAGCAACCCTTACCGTCCCTCTAAAAAGCGATCCATGGAGGGTTGCTTTTCAGAGGGTGGTTGACATGCCCATGCAGCAACCCTTGCCGTCCCTCTAAAAAGCAGCATGGGTTGCTATAAGGCAGGGGTCTCCAAACATTCTAAACAAAGGGCTGATTTATTGTCCTTCAGACTCTTGGAGGGCCGGACTTTGGCCAGCGGGGGGTGGACATTTTCCTGGCATCAGTGGAACTAAACATATGGGGCCAGATTCATCAAGAGATACGACGGCGGATCTCCTGATCCGCCGTCGTATCTCTGAGATCCGCCGTCGTATCTCTGAGATCCGACGGTCGGAGCTATGCGACTGA
The DNA here is from genome assembly GCF_905171775.1 of Rana temporaria. Taxonomy (NCBI): domain Eukaryota; kingdom Metazoa; phylum Chordata; class Amphibia; order Anura; family Ranidae; genus Rana; species Rana temporaria. The sequence continues at coordinate 102,345,229 of NC_053501.1, forward strand.
TTCATAAGAATCAGTTCCGCATAGATCTCCCTAAGATCCGACTGGTGTAAGTGACTTACACCGTCGGATCTTAGGCTGCAATCTCCCGCCGGCCGCTAGGTGTCGCCCCGTTTTTTTACGCGTCGGATATGCAAATGAGGAGACCCGCCGATTCAGTAACGAACGCCCGCCCGTCGCTTTTTTTTCACGTCGTTTGCGTTCGGCTTTTTCCGGCGGATAGTTACCCCTGCTATAGCAGGGGTAACTGCGGCGTTTCCTATGTAGTATGGCCGTCGTTCCCGCGCTGAGTTTTAAATTTTAACGTTGTTTGCGTATGCCGATTCAGAATTCTTCCCGACGCAAGTTACACTCACGCCGAAACCACTAACGTCCTAGCGACGTCAGTGTGAGCAATGCACGTCGGGAAATTTAGCCGGCGGCGCATTCGCATTTAAATAGGCGCGGGGACGCGCCTGATTTAAATACTACACTCCCCCTGGCCGCGGAATTTGAATTCCGCCGGGGGAGTTACGATCCGCCGGTGCAAGTTTGGAGGTAAGTGCTTTGTGAATACTGCACTAGCCTTGCAAAAGTGTACCGGCGGATCGTAAATCACATAGATTACGCGGATCTAAAGATCCGCTAATCTATGTGAATCTGGCCCACGGTATTAGTGGGAGAAATAATGCCCCATCGTTGGTATCATAGGAAGGAATAGTGCCCCATTTGTGGTGTCAGTGGGAGAAATGGTGCTCCACTGCCGGTGTCCGATGTCAGAATAGTGTCTCGTATCAGTGGGAGGGATACTGTCCCAAGGGCCGGGTAAAGGCAAGCAAAGGGCCGCATCCGGCCCTCCGGCCGCAGTTTGGAGACCACTGCTATAAGGTATAAGGCCAGCTTTAGGATTGTAGTAAACCCTTTACCCCTGGACTCTGTGATAAGGCTGTGCTAGTTATCCCTGTTGGTGAGACAGCCTTTATTTTCTGTTGTGTCACCGGCGCAGGAAGTGAGGGGAAATCTCCCATATGGAGACACAGACAGCGATAAGAACCCAGAAGAGGTTTTTACATACAGTACAGCAGATACTGGCAGAGCCCTGATGGGAGAGGATTTATGATTTGTGGTTTTCGGAGACATGTAAATAGCTCAGATTTATGACTTGTCTTTTTTTTTTCACTTCCTCTCTTCCTGAGATGACGGGAAGTGAAAAGACATAAAAGATAAAAAAATACTTTGGAAAAGATTGAACTCTTTTCACACTCTATCCAAAAAATAAATGGGTGGAGTTTCACTTTAATATCTGTACTTCAACTTACCTTCTTTTTTTTCTCGTTATAGGTGCGCATATTACAAGACGAGGAGAGGATAAGAGAGGAGGAGAGGATAAGAGAGGAGGAGAGGATAAGAGAGGCGGGGATAAGAGAAGAGGAGAGTATAAGAGAGGAGGAGAGGATAAGAGAGGAGGCGAGGATAAGAGAGGAGGAGAGGATAAGAGAGGAGAGGATAAGAGATGAGGAGAGGATAAGAGAGGAGAGGATAAGAGAGGAGGAGAGGATAAGAGAGGAGGAGAGGATAAGAGAAGAGGAGAGGATAAGAGAAGAGGAGAGGATAAGAGAGGAGGAGAGGATAAGAGAGGAGGAGAGGATAAGAGAGGAGGAGAGGATAAGAGAGGAGAGGATAAGAGAAGAGGAGAGGATAAGAGAGGAGGAGAGGATAAGAGAAGAGGAGAGGATAAGAGAAGAGGAGAGGATAAGAGAGGAGGAGAGGATAAGAGAGGAGGCGAGGATAAGAGAGGAGGAGAGGATAAGAGAGGAGAGGATAAGAGATGAGGAGAGGATAAGAGAGGAGGAGAGGATAAGAGAGGAGGAGAGGATAAGAGAGGAGGAGAGGATAAGAGAGGAGGAGAGGATAAGAGAAGAGGAGAGGATAAGAGAGGAGGAGAGGATAAGAGAGGAGGAGAGGATAAGAGAGGAGGAGAGGATAAGAGAGGAGGAGAGGATAAGAGAGAGGAGAGGATAAGAGAAGAGGAGAGGATAAGAGAGGAGGAGAGGATAAGAGAAGAGGAGAGGATAAGAGAGGAGGAGAGGATAAGAGAGGAGGAGAGGATAAGAGAGGAGAGGATAAGAGAAGAGGAGAGGATAAGAGAGGAGGAGAGGATAAGAGAGGAGGAGAGGATAAGAGAGGAGGAGAGGATAAGAGAGGAGGAGAGGATAAGAGAGGAGGAGAGGATAAGAGAGGAGGGAGGATAAGAGAAGAGGAGAGGATAAGAGAGGAGGAGAGGATAAGAGAGGAGGAGAGGATAAGAGAAGAGGAGAGGATAAAGGAGGAGGAGAGGATAAGAGAGGAGGAGAGGATAAGAGAAGAGGAGAGGATAAGAGAGGAGGGGAGGATAAGAGAGGAGGAGAGGATAAGAGAGGAGGAGAGGATAAGAGAGGAGGAGAGGATAAGAGAGGAGAGGATAAGAGAGGAGGAGAGGATAAGAGAAGAGGAGAGGATAAGAGAGGAGGAGAGGATAAGAGAGGAGGCGAGGATAAGAGAGGAGGCGAGGATAAGAGAGGAGGGGAGGATAAGAGAGGAGGAGAGGATAAGAGAGGAGGCGAGGATAAGAGAGGAGGAGAGGATAAGAGAGGAGGAGAGGATAAGAGAGGAGGAGAGGATAAGAGAGGAGGAGAGGATAAGAGAGGAGAGGATAAGAAAAGAGGAGAGGATAAGAGAAGAGGAGAGGATAAGAGAGGAGGAGAGGATAAGAGAGGAGGAGAGGATAAGAGAAGAGAGGATAAGAGAAGGGGAGAGGATAAAAGAAGGGGAGAGGATAAGAGAGGAGGAGAGGATAAGAGAGGAGGAGAGGATAAGAGAGGAGGAGAGGATAAGAGAAGAGGAGAGGATAAGAAAGGAGGTGAGGATAAGAGAAGAGGAGAGGATAAGAGAGGAGGAGAGGATAAGAGAGGAGGAGAGGATAAGAGAGGAGGAGAGGATAAGAGAGGAGGAGAGGATAAGAGGAGGAGAGGATAAGAGAGGAGGAGAGGATAAGAGAGGAGAGGATAAGAGAGGAGGAGAGGATAAGAGAGGAGGAGAGGATAAGAGAGGAGGAGAGGATAAGAGAGGAGGAGAGGATAAGAGAGGAGGAGAGGATAAGAGAAGAGGAGAGGATAAGAGAGGAGGAGAGGATAAGAGAGGAGGAAAGGATAAGAGAGGAGGAGAGGATAAGAGAGGAGGAGAGGATAAGAGAGGAGGAGAGGATAAGAGAGGAGAGGATAAGAGAGGAGGAGAGGATAAGAGAAGAGGAGAGGATAAGAGAGGAGGAGAGGATAAGAGAGGAGGAGAGGATAAGAGAGGAGGAGAGGATAAGAGAGGAGAGGATAAGAGAGGAGGAGAGGATAAGAGAGGAGAGGATAAGAGAGGAGGAGAGGATAAGAGAGAGGAGAGGATAAGAGAGGAGGAGAGGATAAGAGAGGAGGAGAGGATAAGAGAGGAGAGCATAAGAGAGGAGGAGAGGATAAGAGAGGAGGAGAGGATAAGAGAGGAGAGCATAAGAGAAGAGGAGAGGATAAGAGAAGAGGAGAAGATAAGAGAGGAGGAGAGGATAAGAGAAGAGGAGAGGATAAGAGAGGAGGAGAGGATAAGAAAAGAGGAGAGGATAAGAGAGGAGGAGAGGATAAGAGAAGAGGAGAGGATAAGAGAGGAGGAGAGGATACGAGAGGAGGAGAGGATAAGAGAAGAGGAGAGGATAAGAGAAGAGGAGAGGATAAGAGAAGAGGAGAGGATAAGAGAGGAGGAGAGGATAAGAGAGGAGGAGAGGATAAGAGAGGAGGAGAGGATAAGAGAGGAGGAGAGGATAAGAGAGGAGGAGAGGATAAGAGAGGAGGAGAGGATAAGAGAGGAGGAGAGGATAAGAGAGGAGGAGAGGATAAAAGAAGAGGAGAGGATAAGAGAGGAGGAGAGGATAAGAGAAGAGGAGAGGATAAGAGAGGAGGAGAGGATAAGAGAGGAGGAGAACAGAAAAAAGGAGGAGGCCAGGATAAGAAAGGAGGACATATTAACGGAGGTAAACGCATGGCTGCTGGCCAGGAAAAGGGAGGATGAGAGGATAAGAGAAGAGGAGAGGATAAGTGAGGAGGCCAGAAAAGAGCATGAGGCCATAGTGAGGGAGGCAAGGCTGGAAGGGAAAAGGGTGAAGGCCAAATTGATGGAGTTAAGGCTGGCCAGGAAAAGGGAGGAGGCCAGGGTGAGGGAGGAGGCCAGGATAATAGAGAACAGAAAAAAGAAGGAGGCCAGGGCACAACAACAAGCCATAGAGGAGGAGAGGATAAGAGAAGAGGAGAGGATAAGAGAGGAGGAGAGGATAAGAGAGGAGGAGAACAGAAAAAAGGAGGAGGCCAGGATAAGAAAGGAGGACATATTAACGGAGGCAAACGCATGGCTGCTGGCCAGGGAAAGGGAGGATGAGAGGATAAGAGAGGAGGAGAACAGAAAAAAGGAGGAGGCCAGGATAAGAAAGGAGGACATAGTAACGGAGGTATGGCTGCTGGCCAGGGAAAGGGTGGATGAGAGGATAAGAGAGGAGGAGAACAGAAAAAAGGAGGAGGCCAGGATAAGAAAGGAGGACATATTAACGGAGGTAAACGCATGGCTGCTGGCCAGGGAAAGGGTGGATGAGAGGATAAGAGAGGAGGAAAACAGAAAAAAGGAGGAGGCCAGGATAAGAAAGGAGGACATATTAACGGAGGCAAACGCATGGCTGCTGGCCAGGGAAAGGGAGGATGAGAGGATAAGAGAGGAGAAGAACAGAAAAAAGGAGGAGGCCAGGATAAGAAAGGAGCACATATTAACGGAGGTAAACGCATGGCTGCTGGCCAGGGAAAGGGTGGATGAGAGGATAAGAGAGGAGGAGAACAGAAAAAAGGAGGAGGCCAGGATAAGAAAGGAGGACATATTAACAGAGGCAAACGCATGGCTGCTGGCCAGGGAAAGGGAGGATGAGAGGATAAGAGAGGAGGAGAACAGAAAAAAGGAGGAGGCCAGGATAAGAAAGGAGGACATATTAACGGAGGTAAACGCATGGCTGCTGGCCAGGGAAAGGGAGGATCAGAGGATAAGAGAGGAGGAGAGGATACGTGAGGAGGCCAGAAAAGAGTAGGAGGCCATAGTGAGGGAGGCAAGGCTGGAAAGGAAAAGGGAGAAGGCCAAATTGATGGAGTTAAGGCTGGCCAGTGGGGGGAACAGCAGTGTCTGATGGGGGGTGAGGAGTGGGGGGAACAGTAGGGTCTGGTGGGGGGTGAAGAGTGGGGGGAACAGCAGTGTCTGATGGGGGGTGAAGAAGTGGGGGGAACAGTAGGGTCTGGTGGGGGGTGAAGAGTGGGGGGAACAGTAGGGTCTGGTGGGGGGTGAAGAGTGGGGGGTACAGCAGTGTCTGATGGGGGGTGAAGAAGTGGGGGGAACAGCAGTGTCTGATGGGGGGAAAAGAGTGGGAGGAACAGCAGAGTCTGATGTGGGGGGAACAGCAGCGTCTGATGGGAGTGAGGAGTGGGGGGAACAGCAGAGTCTGATGGGGGGTGAGAAGTGGGGGGAACAGTAGTGTCTGAGGGGGGGTGAAGAGTGGGGGGAACAGCAGTTCAGCTGCAGCACAGATTTACTTATCATGACAGCAACATTGATTGCTCCCACAATATGTAAATCAGCGACTCCAGCGCTGTAGGAGGTGATTTCACCACCACAGTTTAAAAAAAATGGTGCATGTATGCCCATCATTAGAAGTGGGTGGATGAAGGGCGGTATTCTAATGGTGGGCATACCCACTGATCAATGTCTTTTTTTCGTTCAGCCCACAGACTGCATGAATAAAAAGATTACAATCAGGGGGTATAGGCATTACACCTGCAAGGGGCCCGATGCAAGGGGTCCGATGGCCCCTTGCAGATAAAAACAGGACTAACATTTATTTACTGACACACACTGGACAACATACAATGACTGGCATACACTGACCTACACTAACAGAGGACGTCCAGATGTACATAAACTGACCGCTCCATGCTTTAGAGAGATGCACACAGACAGACAACACAGATTATAGGATGAGGCCGTACTACAAACATACACCCAACATTAGAAAAAGGATGACTAGCATCCAGTAGGGTAGCTTAGTGTAGTTAGTGTAGGTCCTGCCCTAGAAGAGTCTACCTTGCCGTGGTGGGCAGGCTTGGAATCTCTTGGTCAAAGATCTTCACGTCTGGCCAATTGATTTTACTAAAGGACTCTTAGTTTAATCAGAGTATATATAGTTGGAAAAGGAAAAAAATGTGTATAGGTCCATAATTATACTTTCATAAACACACAATAAAAATTTGGTATATTTACATTTGAATTGCTTCCTCTTTTATTTAATCCTTTCATGATCCGGGGGGGGGGGGGGGGGGGCATTACCACTTGGATACACAGGCCACATTTTCAAGGCTGGAAGGGGCTCTATGGCTACTTCTTCCACTTGTGGTGTGTGTAGGGATGTGTAATAGGTGTTTATGTATTACCCATGTGTCCTAACGATGTATGTATGTATTTACTGACAAGCCCCTTATGTGACAGGAGTGACAAGGTCCTCTCAATGGAGACATCGGGGGTCTTCTAGCTTCACCCCAAGAACAGGACATACAATTAAATCCTGTAATGAAACATTCCCCTTAACTAGGAAAAGATATCGGCCCGGATTCACATACCTTGGCGCATAGTTATGCTGGCGTAGCGTATCGAATATACGCTACGTCGACGTAGCGCAGAGCGGCGAGCACAGTATTCACAAAACACTTGCTCTCACTCGCTGGTAAAGATACGTGGGCTTCCTCGGCGTAAGCCAGCGTAGGTGGGAGTGGGAGTGAGCCATGCTAATGAGGCGTGACCCCATGCTAATAAAGGCCTGAGTGACAGACAAGTACTTAAAATGAACCGCGCATGCTCAGAATCACGTCGAAACCAATGCTGTACCCTGGCCTAGGCCAACAAGGCCCAGGCCTAGGGCAGCACTTTGCAGGGGGGCAGCATGGACAGTGTCCCCGCCGGCTTGTGCTACACTGTTAGGCAAATTAGTTTAGCACCCCCATAAATCGGCCGCACTGCTTCCAGTATGTGGGCGGTTGGCATTCTGCAACTGTGGAGGGGGGGCTCGCTTCTAATTTTTTACCATCCCTGTCCCATTGCAGAGATTTCCCTTCACTTCCTGTCCCATAGCCAAACAGGAAGTGAGAGGAAATCTATGCAAATTAAGGGAATCCACCCCCCCCCCCACCCCAGGCCACTCGAAATTTTCAGGGTGGGTCTTAAACCGCAAAAGGGGTGTGGCCTTGACAGGAAGGGGTGGGTCATATTTAAATTAGGGGGTGCACAAGTTTAGTCAGGCCTAGGGCAGCACAAAGCCTAAATATACCCCTGGTCAAAACTGCTCCCTAAGATACGACGGGTCACTGCCTACGACGTAACCTAAGCCCAGCCCTATTCATGTACTACTACGTAAACAACGTAAAATTTGACGGCTGTTCCCTGGTCCACACCTTTGCATGGGTTGCGCCTCATAGATGAGGGATAACTATACGCCGGACGTAAGCCTTACGCAAACCACGTATATATTATGCGCCGGGCGGAACTACGTTCGTAAATTGACGTATCTCCCTCATTTGCATATTTGCAATGAGGCGTCCAGCGTAAAAATGCGCCCACGATACGCCGGCGTAGAAAAGTTACGTTGGTCGGAGGAAGCCTATTTTCAGATGTATCTAGTTCTGTGGGCACGGCGCATAGATACGACGGCGCACATTTACACTTACGGAGATACGTCGGCGTAAGTGCTACGTGAATCCGGGCCATCAAGTTCTCAGGGAATTTTAGATTCATTTTTAATAAATTTTTTATTCCTACACATTCCCCTCACAAAAAATATAGGGCCAGATTCTCGTAGATCGGCTTTAAACTATGCGGCCGGAACATATCTCGTTTACGTTACGCGGCCGCAAGTTTTAGGGGCAAGTGCTTGATTCACAAAGCACTTGCCTGTAAAGTTGCGGCGGCGTAGCGTAAATTCTCCGGCGCAAGCCCGCCTAATTCAAATGATCCAGGTAGGGGGCGTGGATCATTTAAATTAGGCGCGTTCCCGCGGCAATCGTACTGCGCATGCGCCGTCCCTAAAATTTCCCGACGTACATTGCGCTAAATTACGTCGCAAGGACGTCATTGGTTTCGACGTTAACGTAAATGGTGTCCAGCGCCATTCACGGACGACTTACGCAAACAACGTACTTTTTTAAATTTCGACGCAGGAACGACGGCCATACTTAACATTGGTTGCCCCTCATATAGCAGGGGCAACTTTACGCGTCGCAAAAGCTACGGAAACGTCGTAAATTCACTGCGTCGACCGCGCGTACGTTCGGGAATCTCGCGTAAATCGCTCATTTGCATAGACGACGGGGAAAACGACATCGGCGACACCTAGCGGCGGGAAAAAAAATGCATCTAAGATCTGACAGCGTAAAAGCCTGTCAGATCTAATGGATATCTATGCGTAACTGATTCTAATGCCGCGTACACACCATCGCTTTCTGCAATGAAAAAATGCGACGCTTTATGTGCTTTAAAAAAACGTCATTTTTCAAACTTCAATTTGAACAACGACGTAGCATACACACCATCACTTTTTCACAACGCTCGTTTTGTATGCTCAATCGGACAATTGTCTGTTTTTTCCGACAACAAATGTATGATGTCGGATGTCCATTGAGAAAAAAATCCAAAGTACAAACACGCATGCTCAGAAGCCATGCTCACCATAACACAACATTAGCAGAAGTTGCCCAAAGGGTGGGGGCTAAAGAGCTGAAAAAACACATAGTTTTGTGTTTGTTGGCCAACAATTCTTTGCTGTTTGTATGCAATACAAGTTCACGGCCAACGCCCTTTGGACAAAAGTCCTACGCTTTGTCAGATGGATATGTGATCGTGTGTACCAGGCTTTAGAAACCATGTTATGAAACAATAGATTCCAGGGCCCTTCTCCCTCTTCACGCCAACATAACACACATATACGGCCTCACTGGACTGGTCTTTTTCCCGTCGGGGCCGCATATATGCGTATCTGTCTTTGCGCTAGGAGCGTGCCACACATCGTGCTTCCAGCACAGAGACCCGGGTCCCGTACTAGCGATTGGGACCTGGAACGCCTGATTTGGGGTCACCTGATCGCCGTGGCAGCTTCTGATTGGCGTCGAGCACGCGCTGGATCTTTGCCTGGGGTTCTCCATTGGATAGATTGATAGCAGCGCAGCCATTGGCTCCCGCTGCTGTCAATCAAATTCAATGACCTGGGGGGTGGGGAGCCGAGTCCTGCATTCGGCGGCTATGGTCGCCGAATGCTGGACTCGGGAGTGCGCCCGCAAGGTAACCGCCTTGGGAGAGCGCTTCCCAGAGGGGGGTTATCTGATGTGGGGAGGACCCGCTGGGGGACCCCAGAAGACAGCGTTCGGGGCCACACGGTGCAAAACAAGCGGCACAGTGGAGGCAAGTATGACATGTTTGTTTAAAAAAAAAAAAAAAAAAAACTAACCTTTAGTATCACTTTAAGGCCTCATTCAGACGGGGCAGACTCTGTCGCTACGGAGTCCGCCAGCTCCCGCAGCTCAGCGTGAGATCTCTCCGTTGAGCTGACGGATGACAAATCCCACTCTTCTCACTGAGCGGGGAGGGGCTTGTCGAGCGCCGCTGTCTCCTATGGAGAGATCTGATGAAAACGGACAGCATGTTTGTTTTTATCAGATCTCATCCGATCCGCCGTGAATGGATGGTGAAGTATCGCCATACGGCTGATTTTAGTGGATCAGGTCGGATGTCAGCGGACATGTCACCGCTGACATCCGACGCTCCATAGGCTTGCATGGAGCGGCCGTTCAGGTCCGCCGACAAAACTGACAGGCGGACCTGAACGGTGCTCCGTGTGAAAGGGGCCTAAGATTTGTTTTATTCTTGGGTGTGAAGGGGTTGAACTGTTTGTAAACCCTTCCATATATGCAGTGAAGTAACTGGCTTCAGGTGACGGTGATTAAACAAATCCTACAACGGTTGTACCTATATCTGTAGTCTTTTCTTCTCTACATCAGTTCAAAGTGCAGAATTTTAAAAAGAAGGGGGCGGGGAAGCTGAAGTTGCACATTGCAGAGCTCAGAGGTGATTGGATGCAAGGGACACACCCCCTTCACACAGCACACAGGAACAAAGCTGAGGCTGTCAATCGCAAGCAGTGTGCTGGAGGTCCTTCCCTTTTCAATTTTCTTCTCTTTGTGTCAAGAAAACTTTTCATAAGTGACTCCTGCAGAGGAAAGAGGCAGCAGACCGAAATGACACTCGGTGGTGTGGATTGAGACAAGTACACACTGTAGAGCAGGGGTGGGCAATTATTTTTTCGATGGGGCCACATGAGAAACTAAAAATATTTTGGAGGGCCGGGCCAAAAGGCTAAACTCAATACTGCATAAAATCAATTGTATTTCTTTATAAAAAGCAGTAAATATCATTGTTGGACAACTGGTACGAGTACTTGTTATAGTTAAACAATGAAAAAGTGAGGTTGCCTTACAAGAAAAAAAATTAAATTTATTAAACAAAATTTCCCAAAACAATGAACATTTTTCACTATTTGTGACTCATATTAGTGAAAATTTCCAGAGAGGATCAGAGACTGCGGACATGATACTAGAGAGGATCAGAGACTGCGCACATGATACCAGAGAGGATCAGAGACTGCAGACATGATACTAGAGAGGATCAGAGACTTGCAGACATTGTCCCCATAAAGTCCTGCCAAACGACAATGTATGCCGTGTCATAAATTATGGTTTATGTATGTCTTATTGTCTTAGTGATTGATTCACATCACAACTTCATTGATAGCTTTTTTTTTTGTATGATTTTTAGTTTTGCTCATTTCTGCCACACACGTGCAATGCATGGCTGCATGTGTGTGGCAGTGATGAGCAAAAGCAAAAATCATACAAAAAATAAGGGTATCAATTTCAAATCAATGAAGTTGTGATGTTAATCAATCACTAAGACATACATAAACCAGTGTGCCATCAATTGCTGCCAGTGTGCCATCAATTGCTGCCAGTGTGCCATCAATTGCTGCCAGTGTGCCATCAATTGCTGCCAGTGTGCCATCAATTGCTGCCAGTGTGCCATCAATTGCTGCCAGTGTGCCATTAATTGCTGCCAGTGTGCCACCAGTGTGCCATCAATTGCTGCCAGTGTGCCATCAATTGCTGCCAGTGTGCCATCAATTGCTGCCAGTGTGCCACCAGTGTGCCATCAATTGCTGCCATTGTGCCATCAATTGCTGCCATTGTGCCATCAATTGCTGCCAGTGTGCCATCAATTGCTGCCAGTGTCCCACCTGTGTGCCATCAATTGCTGCCAGTGTGCCATCAATTGCTGCCAGTGTGCCACCAGTGTGCCATCAATTGCTGCCAGTGTGCCATCAATTGCTGCCAGTGTGCCACCAGTGTGCCATCAATTGCTGCCAGTGTGCCATCAATTGGTGCCAATGTGCCATCAATTGCTGCCAGTGTGCCACCAGTGTGCCATCAATTGCTGCCAGTGTGCCATCAATTGCTGCCAGCATCCCCACAAGCAAGTACCTGATGATGATGATGATGATGAAATCTCTGTCCTGTCAGTGTTTTGCTGCCTGCAGTCCTCGGCCGTCTCGGGTCTCCTACAGCAGCCTGTGCAGTGTGCACAGTGTGAGGTGAGGAGTCGGGACCGGGTCATTACTTGGCGGGAATTGGGGGACTTTTTTGAATTCGGGGACACTCACTCCACGTGGTGACGGGCGGCTGGGAATGCCGTCAGTGGGGGGGCGGGAAAGGAAGCGTGGCCAGCTCCAATGGCTTCTTCGGCTGAATCAGCGGGGGAGGGGGAAAGGAGGCGCGGCTAACACCCACGGGTTTCTTCGGCTGCACCAGCGGGGGGGCGGGAAAGAGGTGCGGCTAACACCCGCAATTCTTTCGGCTGCAAATTCAGACTTCAAATTCAGATTTCTAGCGATCCGCCCGGGGGCCGGATTAAAAGGTCCGCCGGGCCGTATACGGCCCGCGGGCCGTAGTTTGCCCACCTCTGCTGTAGAGGGATATGCTTTGTTCATGTTTCATGTCAGATTTACCACCACTTTAACCCCTTCCTGCACTATAGCCGATAGATGGCTACAGCGTGGGCTTAAAATGCAGAGAGGGTGTCCATGGGCAACCTCCTGTGCTCACACTTGCCGCTTGCCCCCCAGCGGCGCACACTGTGATTTGAGACCCATCTGGTAACAGATTGGGGTAAAGGGCCAATCACCGTAGCCATTTACCACGTGATCAGCTGATTACCCGTTTCTTCTTCTTCTTTTTTTTTTTTTTTTTTTTACTTTTTTTGTCTTTTCGTTTTACCAAAAAACAAAAACAAACCCAGTGGTGATCAAATACCACTCAAAGAAAGCTCGATTTGTGTGGAAAAAAAGAGAAAAATCTAATTTGGGTACAGTGTAGCATGACCTCGTAATTGTCATTCAAAGTGAGACAGCGCTGAAATTCGGGCAGGAAGGGGGTGAAAGTGCCCGGTAGACAAGTGGTTAAGTAGTGGATGTGTAATGGATTATTTTTGGGGATTAAGGATGTTGTTGTTTAGTGTTACTTTAACCTATCAAAGTTTATACTACTTGAGGCAAATAGTTGAATGAGCATTTGTGGGAAACATTCTGTTACATTGTATTGTTGCTGTGCATGGAATGTGTTACCAGTATAAGTCACTCTTGTCACTGTTCCCTTTGTACAGAACATGATGGTGCTTGTAAATCGCTCATCATAATGGTTCTAATTGGGTGCTCTACAAGTAGCCATTGATAGTGGGAGAGGAATTCCAGATATTTCATTTGATAAACAAATCCTCCTTCTCTCGGGAGGGAGGGAGTGACACCCGCTGTTGTTCAACCTGCTTTTGGGTAGATGGCAGATTCTTGAAGGATGATGTCACTTCTTTCGTGACCATAGCAGAGCGACCGCTGCTACTGGCTAATTAGTCCGGCTCCGGAGTCATTAGGCACACACAAGCCGATTAAACCTCGCTTCAACTTTCTTTTTTCCTTCTGCTTCCGAAATCTCGAATTCTTTTATCAAAGACCGTTTGCACAAGTTTGTCTTGGTTTGGATTTAAAGTACCACTCTGAGAAATAATGGCTTTCTACCACCCCTCCCTCCCACATGCCCCTGACCCATCCTGACAGGCTTTTTTTCCCTCTTACCTGGTGAAGCCCATTTAGCTATACTCACCTGGTCCCCCTTCCCCTGTCCAGATTATTGCCTGGTGCTGGGGACTACAAGTCCAGCATTGCAATAGACCCTGACACCACCAGTTCCTCCTCTCTGCTGATGTCGGGACTCTTCTGTATCCTGCGGGCGGCCCTTGCTCTTCTGCATCCCTGCTGGCGGCGGCCCTCGCTCTTCTGAATCCCTGCTGGCGGCCCTCGCTCTTCTGCATCCCGCTGGGGGCGGCCCTCGCTCTTCTGCATCCCGCTGGGGGCGGCCCTCGCTCTTCTGCATCCCGCTGGGGGCGGCCCTCGCTCTTCTGCATCCCGCTGGGGGCGGGCCCTCGCTCTTCTGGACAGCTGAGGGCGGCCCCTCGCTCTTCTGGACAGCTGAGGGCGGCCCCTCGCTCTTCTGGACAGCTGAGGGCGGCCCCTCGCTCTTCTGGACAGCTGAGGGCGGCCCCTCGCTCTTCTGGACAGCTGAGGGCGGCCCCTCGCTCTTCTGGACAGCTGAGGGCGGCCCCTCGCTCTTCTGGACAGCTGAGGGCGGCCCCTCGCTCTTCTGGACAGCTGAGGGCGGCCCCTCGCTCTTCTGGACAGCTGAGGGCGGCCCCTCGCTCTTCTGGACAGCTGAGGGTACAGCTAATGGGAAGAGTCCTGCCTGTATTACCAAAATACACAATTTATTAATGAATAAAAGCAGATATTGTACTCCCAAACAAAATGGGTGAATAAGCATATCAAGAAACAAGATCAGCTGTCTCCAAATCAGCCATGCATGTCCTATCACACAGGAAAACTACTTTTGCATTTGAGAAGGCTTACACATTTCAAGGGGGGACCCCTCTTCCTCAGAAAACCACTTTGTCGACCAAATGCATGAGTATTCACTAATGAGGGGGGGGGGGGTCCATGGCTCAGAGAGAGAGAAAGAGAGCCATAGCCAAGTTTGATGTTTGTCAGTGAGTAGTGGGAGCCTACCAAAGTGAAAGTGAAGTCATTGGTTCCTCTATACGCCACCGCCTCTCCTGTCCAGCTTCTTTTATCCACCTCTCCCCACCTCCCAACCCTTTGGTCCCCCGCAGCTCTGCTAGGCCCCCCCCTCCCTTCCCTGTTGTCTCCTGTGGGGGATACTGTCAGGATGGAGAGCAGAGAAGGGGCTGGTAAATGTATCATTTACTGGCCCCTTCCTTGTCTGAATGAATAGCGATCAATGACATTGTCCATTCATAACTATAACACTGTGAACTGTGTTTACTATGCTTCAGTTTGTGAATGAACGGGAAGCCTCTGTACAGAACTATTCCTGCTCATTTGTTCTGTACAGCTGAGGCTGCAGAGATGGAGATGGATGGCTTCAATCTCCTTTCTCGGTCTCCAAAGTGAAACATCAGAGATCCAAAAGACATGAGTCTTGCATGCCATGGTGACCATCTGAATGAGCCCAACGGGAAAAAATGTCTAAAAGGTTTGTCTACCTGCAATCCTATGGAGGAAGCAAGAGATGGAGAAGGAGAGAGATGGAGATAAATATAATTTTTTTTTTTTAGTGACACAACCTGGAGCTCCTTTGGCCAACTTGAATCATAAGCCGTTGTTTATGTGCGGTCTGAAGTGCCCCCCACATGACGGCTCCCCCCCACTAATTCCTATCCCCTCTGACACTCAGCATTTCTATCCAACCCCCGGGAGCTGCAGGGACAGAATCCGCAGTGTCCTGGGCATCAGTTACACAAACAGTTGCTTGTGGTTCCCCCTCGGTATTTGGTTTGGCTGCTAGTACTGTGTTGGCATTATTGCCACAACAATTAAGAAGCTGCCATGTCAGGAAGAGCCAAGGCAGCGCTGATCACTCAATCCCACTGAGGCCTTCACTACAAAGAGACCATTTCTTAAAGGAGAAAGCGGACCTAATATATCAATGGGTTGTAAAAGAACCCCAGCCTTTTTTTTAATTCCAATTTAATCCTCTATTACAGTAATATATAATGTACAATGTGTGTGTTTCTGTACTATAAATGTGCCAAATACCTTCGTTATAGCGCCACTCTGCTCTTCTGTGACCCGCCGGAGCTCTCTTCCCCGCAATTATATTACGGAAACACGCACATTGTACATTATATACTACTGTGGATTATAGGATTTTACAAGCTATTTAAATTAGGGCTTATTTTCGGGGTAGGGCTTTTATTGCAGCCGTCCTGGAAAATAGCGCTAGGTCTTATTTTCGGGGTAGGTCTCTCGGGGAAACGTGTGCTAGTATGCACTGCATTGTGTTATGATTTGTGCTTTACAAAATCTGCCTCGTCATTTTCTTCCTCATTGCACTGCCCAGCCTCTCTACCCAGCCAATCGGAGAACATAACACTCATTGAGTAAAGGCAAAGTGATCTCTGAATGTCTCCCTGATCTCCTGTGTTCAGAATGCTGCAGGGCAGTTTCTCGGCACAGGAACCAACATTCACTACAGTGATTTCCAGCAGGGGTCTCAAAGCTTTGTAAGCCAAGGGCCAATTTACTGTCCTTCAGGCTTTATGGGGGCCGGACTGTGCCTAGTGGGTGTGTGTAAAAAAAAAAAAAAAAAAAAAAAAAAAAAGTTTGGGATCAGTGCCCCATCTTTGGTTTCAATGGAATGTTGAGATCAATTAGAAGACTAGTGACCCATCGTTGGTGTCAGTTGGTGGAATAGTGCCCCAAGGGCCAGATAAAGACCAGCAAAGGGCTGCACCTGCCTTCCCCCGGGGGGCCACACTTTGGAGACCACTGTTCTAGAGGGATCCCACAGGTATGGTATATGCATGGTTACATTGTTACATTGGTCCAGCTTGGATCAATGTTTAAAATGTCGAATACCTGGAATTCTTCTTTAACCATGTCGGCCCCCAAAAGATTTTACCCCCCTTCCTGACCAGAGCACTTTTTAAAATTTTTGGCACTGCGTCTGACAATTGCATAGTCGTGCAACGTTGTACCCAAAAACTTAAAATATATATTTTTTAAATTAATGAATGCTTACTGTGATTTTTTTTTTTTTGCCAAAAATATGTAGAATACATATCAGCCTAAACTGATGAAGAATTTTTATTTTTTTAAATTGGGGACATTATAGCAAAAAGTAAAAAAAAGTTTTATATATATATATATATATATATATATATATATATATATATATATATATATATATATATATATATATATATAGATATTTAGATATATTTTTAGATATATATTTTTAGATATATATTTTTAGATATATATTTTTAGATATATATTTTTAGATATATATATATATATATATTTATATTTTTATTTATTTTACTATTTGCTATAATGTCCCCAATTTTATTTATTTTTTTAAACCAATTTCTTCATCAGTTTAGGCCGATATGTATTATTCTACACATTTTTGGTAAAAAAAAAATCACAGTAAGCGTTCATTGATTTTCTTTTACTAGTAATGGCGGTGATCTGCAATTTTTTTTTTTATTTTTTTTTTTGGCGATATTGTGACTTTGCCGCGGACTGATCAGACACTTTTGACACATTTTTGGGATCGTTGACATTTATAGAGCGATCAGTGCTATAAATATGCACTGATTACTGTATAAATGTCACTGGCAGGGAAGGGGTTAACACTAGGGGGCTATCAAGGGGTTAAATGTGTGTTCTAACTGTGTCGGGAGGGGACTAACTAGGAGAGATGACAGATCGTTGTTTCTACCTTGTAGAAACACACGATCTGTCTTCTCTCCTCTGACAGCACAGGGATCAATGTGTTTACACACATACCCATGCTGGCGCTCGTGCACACACATACCCATGCTTGCGCCCGCCGGCCACGCCGTGCCTCCGGAGGTGCTTTTGCGCTCTCTGGTGGCTCTCCTGGGCAATGCCGTATATGTACGGCATTTTGCCGCAGTACATCTGCGTGAGCCGGTCGGGAACCCGTTAAACCTAGGTCTGTTTGTGAGCGTTTTCAGGTATGCGGGTTCAGGTATTGGTTGAAGTGTGGCAAAGGGTTAATTCCAGGGTGCACTGCAGCCTCGGCCTGCCTGAGCTGTATTACTATCCTCTTCTCTTCTGGAACTCATCCATTTGGCTGCAGATGTAATGAGGGGAAAATGACCCCAGTGGCTCTTTGTGGCCGTCTTGTCCCCAGGAGCCGGTTTACCAGACGGGTGAAGCGGATTCCTTCCCCCGATATCTGCCGGTTATCTCCTCCTGACTTGCGGTTGGGGCCGCAGCTCCAAAGTTTCATTTTTTTTTTTTTTTTTTAAATAGAAAACTGTTCCGGGGGCCGCAGCGTTCGCAGGAATGCAAATCAGCTGCAGTGTCGGAAGTGCTGTGACATTTTAATAATGCTAACCTTCTGCTTCAGCTGAGCTGAATAAACATATTTCTCTAGAAATGCCAGTAAACACTTTAGCTGGGAGTTGGATGTCTCTTTTTCAATCAATATTTATGGACCCGCTCTTCTTATTTTCTGCTGATTTGGTTTTGACGGTCACATTTATTTTAGGACGTTTATTGAAAGGGTAAGTGCATTTTTGCACGCCCGCCCACTTTACTCTTTCCAGTTAAATTTCAAGCCTTCGATGCCAACATTCTGCCATTCTCACTGCCGTGGATTGCACAGGGTCAAGTGGTGTTTAGAGATGGCGTCTCGGATTGATATGACACGGAGTCCCAAATAGAGTAGGAAGGGGCCTGCAATTGATGGGACTTTATTCCACCCACTGACACCAGTGATAGGGCACTATTCCTCCTCCTAATTTTAAGGATGAGGCAATATACCCACCAATGATGGGGCGCTGTTCCTCCCACTGACGCCGGTGATGGGGCGCTGTTCCTCCCACTGACGCCGGTGATGGGGCGCTGTTCCTCCCACTGACGCCAGTGATGGGGGCGCTGTTCCTCCCACTGGCGCCAGTGATGGGGGCGCTGTTCCTCCCACTGACGCCAGTGATGGGGGCGCTGTTCCTCCCACTGACGCCAGTGATGGGGGCGCTGTTCCTCCCACTGACGCCGGTGATGGGGCGCGGTTCCTCCCACTGACGCCGGTGATGGGGCGCTGTTCCTCCCACTGACGCCGGTGATGGGGCGCTGTTCCTCCCACTGACGCCGGTGATGGGGCGCTGTTCCTCCCACTGACGCCGGTGATGGGGCGCTGTTCCTCCCACTGACGCCGGTGATGGGGCGCTGTTCCTCCCACTGACGCCGGTGATGGGGCGCTGTTCCTCCCACTGACGCCGGTGATGGGGCGCTGTTCCTCCCACTGACGCCGGTGATGGGGCGCTGTTCCTCCCACTGACGCCGGTGATGGGGCGCGGTTCCTCCCACTGACGCCGGTGATGGGGCGCGGTTCCTCCCACTGACGCCGGTGATGGGGCGCGGTTCCTCCCACTGACGCCAGGACATTTTCTACTTCTGATGGCCACAGTCCAGCCCCCTAAAGTTTGAAGGACTGTAAACTGGCCACTTGTTTAGACAGTTTGGAGACCCCTGTTTTAGACTATTGCAGCTGAACTCCAGGATATGGCCCACTTTTGACCCTTGGCTCCCATTCCTCATGCACCGCAAAAATGCATACAAGTTACACACACGAGCAGAAATCAAATTCAATTCGGACAGGAATCACACTGCGTTCCTGTTCAAATTGCATGTGATTCTTTACAGTGCTATTTGAGACAGTATTTTGTTTTGTTTTTTGACGTAAATTGCATTGCAACAGTGTCAGTGCAGCCCTAGTGGCTATGGGTGGGATCAGATGGGTGCTATGGGAATGGTACCCGCTCTCCACTCTCATGCCCTGTACACACGATAGGATTGTACGTAAAAAAAAGTTGGATGGGAGCTTTTGGTTGGATATTCTGACCATGTGTAGGCTCCATCCAACATTTTCTGTCAGAATTTCCGCCAGCAAAAAGTTTGAGAGCAGGTTCTCTATTTTTCCGACGGAAAAAGTTCTTGTTGGAAATTCCGCTCGCAAAAAAACATGCATGCTCAGAATCAAGCAGAAGAGTCAAACTGCCTATTGAACTTCATTGATCTCGGCTCGTCATACGTCTTGTGCGTCACCACGTTCTTGACGGTCGGAATTTCAGACAAGATTTGTGTGACCGTGTGTATGCAACGCGAGTTTGAGCCAACATTCCGTCAGAAAAAAATCCACGTTTTTCTTGTCGGAAATTCCGATCGTGTGTACGGGGCGTAAAACTACAAAGGATACCAGAGCCAAAGGATACAAAAAACGGGGCTGGGGGGAGCAAATACGGTGTAAAAAGAGGACGGTAAAATTAAAAGGAAACTGTTTTGGCACAAGGCAAGCAAGTAACTTCCCTATAACATGGTATTCCTATTGTTCCAGTTCAGTTTAAAAAGTATTTGTATGGCCAAAACAATCAATCTTGTTTTGGTTGTCGTTGGGAACCCCGGATTTGGTAAGATCACTATTGTGCTGCTCCTTGCTGGAGAGGAAGCCGTACCTGAAGACCTGCAGTGCAATAATCTCTAAGCTTCTACTTCACCCATTCTGCAAATCTGTGCTTTCTGCACCTCTCGTTTCTTCCTAAATATATCCCCCCCCCCCCCCCCCCCCGGGCATTAGTGGGGCAACTAAAGCAAAGCCCTGCTTCTCTGTGAAGATTGCTGCCCCCACACAGGGATGTAGTGCGGAACACAAAGCATGGTAATGGGCAAATGATCAGGGAGACTAAAGTATTGGTAACCAGTCCTGTGTCATCCGCAAATTTCTTTTGTTTACATCCTTTAAGACAACACAACTAACGTGAACTTCCTGTCTTCACAGGTCGCCTCAACTGGTGGACACAGGTGGACCCGTCATACCAGAGGCTCCTCCCTTTGGCAACCACAGGCGATGGGAACTGCTTGCTGCATGCTGCCTCTCTTGGTGAGTCTGGTGTTTTATAGAACTGTTAATCGGAATACAAAGATTTCACAAAATCCCTGACTGCGATTTGCCTTTCTTGTTTTAGGGATGTGGGGCTTTCACGACAGAGACCTCATGCTCCGCAAATCTCTCTATACTTTGATGGACAAGGGTGCAGAGAAAGAGGCGCTGAAGCGGAGATGGCGGTTTCACCAAACTATGCAGAATAAGGAGGTATGGATGAGCACTTTCTATTTGGTAGAGTTTTTCCATTTGGTACATATACAAGTCATGGTGGAAGAGATTACCCGCAGCTGTTTTTATTTTTTTTTTATTTTTTAGTTTCCCTTTTAACAATTTTTTTGATCACTTGTATTCCTTTTACCTATCCCTTGTAATAGGAATAGAGCATGGAAGGTCCTCTTTACGGAGAGATCTGGGGGTCTAGAAGTCCCCACATCTCTTCTCTATGCCGGAAAGCCTGAGATAAAAAATGAAAAACTATAAATGATCCCAGACTTCCCAGCAAAAGAAGTTTACATCTGCCAGTGCCGGAAGTGACGTCATGACGTCGCTTCTTAGGCTTTTTTGGGTCGTAGAGCTGGCCAGGGACCATCTGGTCTGCAAGTTAGCTCTATGGTAAACCGCCACTGCCGGCGGATGAATTCTCTGACTGGCGAGCTCGGTAGAAGCATTGGAGGGTGGTGGGGGGGGGGGGGGGGGGGCATCATCTCCCGCCACCTGTTAAAGCAATCAAGCAGCTAACTGGCTGTTACGGTGGCTTTTACTTTGCACTGTTAAAAAGATATCGTAATGATTCCTGCAGCTGCAGACATCATTCAGATATCTCTACTCCAAACAAAGTATGCCCATTCAAACGAGACCTAAGCGTTTAAAAATAAAATAAAATGAATAAATAAAATAAAGTCTACACTTCATTTAATTTGAAAATATCCAGCCAAGCTTTTGATAGGAATCATATTTTTAGTGTTGTGAAGAAAGAGACAAGTTTCTGACTTAAATTAGAACTTTATACAGTGGAACCTCGGATTGCGAGCATAATGCGTTCCAGGAGAATGCTTGTAATCCGAAGCACTCGCATATCAAAGCGAGTTTACCCATAGAAGTCGATGGAAACAAAAATTATTTGTTCCACATTGACTTCAATGGCATGCAATACCCCATGTGGCCAGAGGTGGGGGGCGCCAGAGAGCCTCAGAAATGCTCGGGATGGATTGGCTGACCTCGGAAACACCCGGGATTTGAGTGATTCCGAGTATTTCCAAACCGTTCCGAGTGTCACCGGCGCCCCCGCACCTCTGGCCAAATGCGGTACTGCACACCCCATTAGCTTGATTTCTGCATATTTTTTTTTTTTTTTTGCTGAAAATGCCCCCCTCGGCTTATACTCGAGTCACCTTTTTGCGTCTGATCTCCCGGACTTTGGGGACCCGGTACCGACTGGCCGTAGGTCTCCTGGACCCCAAAGTTTCTTATCCCGGGGACCTACGGCTGGCGAGCACCGTGTTTTTTTTGTTTTTTTTTTAAAGCCGGGCACCCTTTCCATAGACTCCCATTTTAAACTGTCATTTCTCTGGTGATTTTGGGGACCCGGTACGGCCGGTTGTAGGTCCCCTGGACTCAGAACTTAGCACACATGTAGCCCCATTTCTCCTCTACAAGTGTGCACAGTTTGTTGTCCAGGGGACCACCAATTTTTCAAAGTCGGGCACCCCTTCCATAGACTCCCATGCTGAACGTCAGTCTAGGCATGGGCACAGTGAGGCATGCAGATGGACACCCTAGGCTTATACTCGAGTCAATAAGTTTTCCCAGTTTTTTGTGGTAAAATTAGGTGCTTCGGCTTATACTCGAGTATATGCGGTAGCTGGTCCCTTTGGCATCTTTTACACTTTGGTTGATTCTTAGCAGTTCTGTATGAGACTGGCTGCTGAGGGGTGGGGGTGGGGGTAAAAATGTTGTTGTACTTCTGACCAGCACCGCTGCTTTTGGCAGGGAATCGAAAAATCTGACCACCATTGTAACAAAGAGCCACTGTCTCCACTGGTGACAAAGGGCCTGATGTATGATAAGTTTGCTAAAGGAATAATCTCTTCTATTTTTAAACCTTCATTGTAAAAATGACAATTTTGAATCTGGATGTTTTGGGCAACAATAATTTGAACCTTCAGCGCACACGTCCTACGTAAGGCCCAAAAGGTTTTACATAAAAGTGCATTTGTTGGCCCTGTTGGCTCCTTCCTGTGTGCGATATGACCTGAATCGGAAACATACAAAAATACCAACATACCGCCCCCTTTTTCCATGACCGTGTCTTAGAAAGGAGCCCCCTGTCCCCCATATACTAAATGTACCTGTGCCCCCTAACGGCACCTTGCTCCCCTGCAGCTGGTGTGTTTATTGGCGGGGTTGGTGACTCAGAGGAGTGGTGATGTTACCCTTCTGGTTGTATGCTAGGCATGGGCTAGACCTGAGTGCTGCCACAGGGGGGCAGATCACATTGTCACCCATAAGGCCCCTTTCACACTGGGGTGGGGGGGTGCGGTGGCGGTATAGCGCCGCTATACCGTCGGAATTGTGGCCGTATTCAGCCGCTAGTGGTGCGGTTTTAACCCCCGCTAGCGGCCGAGAAAGGGGTTAATACTGCCAGCAAAGCACCTCTGCAGAGGCGCATTACCGGAGGTATAGCCGCGGTTTCCCATTGCTTTCAATGGGAATGAGCGGTGGAGGAGCGGAAACCCCACCTGTCCTCTCACCGCTCCAAAGATGCTGCTAGCAGGACTTTTAGAGCAATCCTGCTAGCGCACCGCTCCAGTACTGGAGAAACAGCATCCGCTGTTTAGGGTCGGTTTGCAGGCGCTATTTTTAGCGCAATAGCGCCTGCAGACCGCCCAGTGTGAAAGGGGCCTAACTGTAAAGGTTAGTGCACACGGCCGGATTTTCTGACAACAAATGTGTGATGGCGGGGTTTTGTCGGATAATCCGACCGTTTGTACTCTCCATCTGACAATTCAAAGGTTTTATAGCATGCTCTCTAATTTTCCGACAACAAATGTCGTCAGAAAAAAAAACAAAGTACAAACACGCATGCTCCGAACCAATGCTAACCATAAGTCAACATTGGCATAAGTTGCCCAAAGGGTGGTGCTAAAGAGCAGAAAAAACAGTTTTGTGTATGCTGGCTGAAAAAGTTCTGCCGTCTGTATGCAGAACAAGTTCACTGCCAACGCCCTTCGCACAAAATTCCATGGATTTGTCCAATGGAAATCCGATCGTCTGTACGAGGCTTAAGGCTACTTTCACACTGAGGCGCTTTACAATCGTTATAGCGCTAAAAATAGCGACTGCAAAGCACCTCTCCTGTCACTTCAGTGTGAAAGCACTTAGGCTTTCACACTGAAGTGACAGGAGAGGTGCTTTGCCAACGGTGCTCTTGCAGGAAGCTAAAATAAGTCCTGCAAGCAGCCTCTTTAAGGGCACTTCAGGAGCGGTGTATACATCGCTCCTAAAGCACCCCTGCCCATTGAAATCAATGGGCAGCGCCGGCAAAGCCTTTTTCGGCCACTGGTGGGGGTTAAAAGTGCCCTGATAGTGGCCGAAAAGCGCAGCTAAAAGGACGGTAAAGCAGAGCTAAATATAGCGGTGCTATTACCGCCCCCCCCCCAGTGTGAAAGTGCCCCAAGTCCTAGATAATCTCATTGGCTTCTAGGGAGCTGCAGGTTAGGTGTTCGAACATACAAGGGTCAGAATGGGGGTGTCATTGTCTCCTTGAAGCAGATCTCCATTATTTTGGTCACATGACATCCTCAGGTATACAGCCTCTTGTTCTTGAGGAGGAGGTGGGGGGGATTTGCTTTGGACAGCACTAGGGTTGTCCCGATACCACTTAAGACCGAGTACAAGTACCGATACTTTTTTTCCAAGTACTCGCCGATACCGATTACCGATACTTTTTTTTAAATGTCATGTGACAGTTTTTCAAAGCACAATACAGATTAGGTGGCACTGATCTGCAGCACTGATAAGATTAGGTGACACTGGCAGGTGGCGCGGGCGCTGGCAGGCGGCGCTGAAGGCTGGCGGGCGCTGGCAGGCGGCACTGACGGCTGGCGGGCACTGGCAGGTGACATTTATGGGCACTGATGGGGAAGGCTGCCTGCAACGCCCATCCTGTTACTCCTTGCACTCGGCCGCATAACGGCAGCAGCGGCTATCTTGTTACACCCAGCCCAAACTATATGGGCTGGGTGTAACAAGATGTCCGCTGCTGGCATACTGGTGTCCGAGTGCAGGGTGTACCAAGATGGGCATCTCTGATGGCAACACGGAGCGTCACTTCTGCGAATGTGATGGCTCCGCCCGCCCTGAACTCTGCCCGCTACTCCGCCAGGTATTGGCTAAGGCATCGGGAGCATTTGTGTGAGTACAAGTACTCTAGCAAATGCTCGGTATCGGGACAACCCTAGACAGCACTGAAGTGGAAGGGAGTATTGTAGCAAAAGCTGTTTTTTTATAATTTACAACATGCTGGGCTGTTTTTTTTTTCTTTCTACGAAACTGGAGTTTTAACCAACGTTGTTTTTCCTCTTGTCACAGTCTGGCCTGGTCTACACGGAAGAGGAGTGGCAGAAAGAGTGGAATGATTTAATAAAGCTTGCTTCCAGTGAGCCACGTATGCATTATGGCACCAACGGTGGCAACGGTGGCGGGTGAGTGGCTTGTAATAGGATACAAAAGAAAGGATCGATTTTTCTGATTAAAGCTGAATTCCAGGAAGTCAGCCACTTTGTTACAACTGTGTAAAGTTCAATATCTGCGCTAACCCAATGGTTAACAAGTAGTAGTGACAGACGGGTGCTGCAACTAAAATAGCCTGAATATTAGCTAATGGGGAATGTGTATAAAGTAAAGTGTACATCCGAAAATAATATACCTTATTAAAAAAGGTAGATAAAATACTGAAAAACCAATAAACAATATTAAATCACAGTGATAACAAATATTAATGTCCATAAGGTGCTCCACAGAGTGCAAATAAGTAGGACACACCGGGGGTTATTTACGAAGGGCGACTCCACAAGTGCAAAGTGCACTTGAAATTGCACTGAAAGTGCACTTGGAAGTGCAGTCGCTGTAAATCTGAGGGGTAGATCTGAAATGAGGGGAAGCTCTGCTGATTTTATCATCCAATCATGCGCAGGCTAAAATGCTGTTTTTTATTTTATTTTTGTATGTCCCCCTCGAACTACAGCGACTGCACTTCCAAGTGCACTTTGCACTTGTAGTGCAAAGTCGAATCGCCTTTCGTAAATTACCCCCATTGTGTTCACCCGGTGCTTCCGTTCACACAAAAATCAATCGGTGCCTCTTACCAGAGTTGTTGGCTCTCAAATGATAGAGATCATACACGCTCAAAATCGGCCAACAAGGTGTTTCTCCTCCTCAGGGCCCTTTCACACGGGGCTGTCCGTGTGCGGGCTCCGCTTTAGCTCAGCGGGGATTGCTCCGTCGATCCCTGCTGAGCAGGCAGATGACAGGTCTGTCTCTGCACACTGTGCAGGGGTCCACCTGTCAGAGCGCCGTTCTCTCCTATGGGGGATCGGATGATGACGGAGCGTAGAGTAGGGTTGGATTTCAGCGGACATGTCGTTGCTGACATCCGTGGCTCCATAAAGGTACATGGAGCGCCCATTCAGGTCCGCCTAAAATACTGACAGGCGGACCTAAACGGTCCTAAGGCCCCTTTCACATTAGCGGACCGTTAGTCTGTTTATTACAAGTCAGTTTACGGACTTGTAATGCATCCCTATGGGATCGCGTCCGTTAGCGGATGGAGCATCCGCTAACGTCCGCAACCATCCGCGTCCGTCAGGATCCGGTTTTTCGGACGGAAGAAAACCCTATTTTTCTTCCGGCAGAACGGATCGGATGAAGACGGACAGACGGTCCGTCTTCATCCGATTCCCCATAGGGGAGAGTGGAGGAGAGACAGGGCGGTCTCTGCACAGTGTGCGGGGACCGCCCTATCCGCCGACAGCTCAGCGGGGATTACGGAGGATCCCCGCTGAACTTTTGCGGACACACGGAGCAGACACAAAAACGGTCCGCTCTGTGTGAAAGGACCCTAAAGCTCATCCAGCGCAAGGATCCTCACTCCTGCAGCAGGGCTGTCCGGTTGTGTGGAAATCCTCACTGATATGAAAGTGACCTTCTCCAGGTGATCTCCGACAGTGGGTGTATATCATAAAGTAGAAGGAAGAGGCTTCATGGTGCAGTATTCCAATACATTTATTACAAAAAATTAAGCACTTGCATCCAAATTCTCGGTAGAAAGTAAAAATTACACAGCCGCGGCTCAAGCCAGCCAGCTGGAGCGTAGTGACGTCAAGAACAGTAACTCAACCCGATGCGTTTCCCCATACAGGCATAACATGAGTTAAAGCGGAAGAAAACCCATCGATTTGATAGTTTAAAAAAATAGTCAACATTCCCGGCATGCCGGAAATGCTACATGTCACATTTGCTTGTGCTCTCAACCAAACTGTCAAACCATCCAATGGCTGGTTTCATAACTGATCACATGTGCAGCATCATGGCAGTTGCAGATTAAACAGAGGGCAAAGATGGCAGCTTCCTTGGCTGAAAACAATAGGAGGGTTTACTTCCACTTTAAGTAGAAATTGTAATATGCTGCTGGAGAAATCAACGCGTTTTTCCCGCCAGTGTCTATGAATTAGATTCAGCAGCAGGGAGGACATGCAGACAAATTGTGTTTGTGAAGTTGATCATAGACCGTGCTGTGACAGTAATAAACTCTCTCTGTGTGTGACAGGATTGACAGCGCTGAGGAGCCGGTGTACGAGAGCCTGGAGGAGTTTCACGTCTTTGTACTTGCACATGTCCTTAAGAGACCCATAGTGGTGGTGGCAGACACCATGCTGAGGGATTCTGGTGGAGAAGGTAATTAATTGCTTTTCTATGATTCTCCATTTAAAATATCAAACGATATAACCAAAGGTTTGAGGACACATGGCCTACCGTCACACAGATCATATTGAGCTCAGGTGTTTCCAGTGTTAGTTCTATACCATACAAACACATTTAGGCCCCTTTCACACGGGGCTGTCTGTTTTGACGGACTCCGCTTGCTCAGCGGGGATTGATCCATTGATCCCCACTGAGCTGGTGGATGACGAGTCCGTCTCCGCTCACTGTGCAGGGACGGACCTGTCAGAGCCTCGCTCTCCTCTATGGGGGATTGATCCATTGATCCCCAATGAGCTGGTGGATGACAAGTCCGTCTCCGCTCACTGTGCAGGGACGGACCTCTCCTCTATGGGGGATTGATCCATTGATCCCCTATGAGCTGGTGGATGACAAGTCCGTCTCCGCTCACTGTGCAGGGACGGACCTCTCCTCTATGGGGGATTGATCCATTGATCCCCTATGAGCTGGTGGATGACAAGTCCGTCTCCGCTCACTGTGCAGGGACGGACCTGTCAGAGCCTCGCTCTCCTCTATGGGGGATTGGATGAAAACGGTCAGATTTTCCGACAACAGCCTGTCATCACACAATTCCCATCGGAATAATCCGATCGTGTGTACGAGGCTTTAGACTATTGTATGATTCAGACTTTTTCTGTTCCAGCATGACTGTGCCCCATCCACAAAGCCAGCTCCATAAAGACAATGGCTTGGTGTGGAGCAGTGGTCTCCAAACTGTGACCCAGGGACAGCTTGCTTGCCTTTACCCCCCCCCCCCCCCCCCCGATGCAAGACACTATTCCTCCCACTGACACCCAACAATGAGGCATAATTTCTGCTACTGATATCAACAATGGGGCACTATTCCTACTACTGACACCAATGATAAGGGCACTATGCCTCCCACTGATACCAATGATGGGGCATAATTCCTGCTACTGATAACAATGGGGCACTCTTCTTTCTACTGACCCCAATGATGGGGCACTGTTCCTCCCACCGACCCCAATGATGGGGCACTATTCTTCCCTCTGACACCAACAACGGGTGCCATTCCATACCAAAGATGCCTTGTTTAATCCCACTGACACCAGGACAATTTCTACTCCCAATGGCCACAGTCTGGCCTGCCTAAAGTCTGAAGGCTATTAAACTGGACTTTTGTTTGGAGACCCCTGGTGTGGAGGCACTTGAGTGGCCTGCAAAAAGCCCTGACCTCAGCTCTACTGAACACCTTAAAGCTCCCAGTACTGTGGTTATCAGGAAACAGACAACCAGGAAGTGTGGAGATCAGAGAAGAATTACAGCAACTTGAGAGCAAAAATTTCCTTTACAAACCCTTTAAGGCCTCTTGCACACAATACTCCTGTTTGAGCATCTACCTTTTCAGACTTTTTTTATGTATTTTCACGCATATGCGTGTGTATATATATAATGATCTTGCGCTAAAGAAAATACATTGTGCAACCATGGAGTATTGAACCATAGTGGAGATCCTACACCAGAACTCTCACCTCTGAGATATAAAATCTGGCATGTAGGCTTTCCCATCTCTCCTTTACTATTTCATCCCTGGTGTTCCTGCTTATTAACATCCTCCACCTCTCACAGCGATCCCGTCTTACTTGTCCTTCCGCTACTTCAGGTCTGCGGTGACCTCGCTCCCTTCCCTTGTGTTGGCTCAATTTCGCAGAAACATATTTTCGCTTTCTTTTTCTGCAGATTGTATATAATGGCCATTAGCGTAGAATTGTACACAATTGCGCACATATAGGAGTAATTTACTGACCAAAAATGAAGATTTTTCTATTTATTTATTTTTTGACTGAAGAATACACGGAGCTTGTTTACGCGCCTGTGTGCATAGGCACATTACAATTAATGGGCTCTATTTTAGCTTTGTAATAAAAATAAGCTGTACTGAACGGTTCGCACGTTTGGAATCGTGACGATTGTGCCCGTCAAGCCAAATCTCGTAATTTTGAACCCGGCCTCAGTTTCGCATATATCATTGGAATTGGGTTCAAATGATAACCGTCGCAATGCAACACACATCACCACCACCCTCAAGACGCCTTTGTGTTGATTAAGTTTGTCCTGTTCTATCAGATAGTGAAATTCTTTCCACAAGCTATGAATAGAAAGTGGTGAGTGACAGACATACCTCCCCCTGCCCTCTGCCTACCTGCTCTATATCCGTATACACTGCCTGCAGGCTACACGCTTTTTTTTTTTTTTCCTCTCAACCTATGACTTGTATTTTCCCTTTGGGCCAAGGAAGTTCTGTCACGCTTATTTAGTTTATAGATTTGTGATGTGTACCATTTTACAGTTTGTGTTACGAGGCTTTCCATTGTCTTATTTCTTGTTCTATACCTCAAGGTTTTATGATGTGGCCTTTAGGGGCTTCTCTATTATTGCTTCTTGTTTTACCTTGTTGTCCTTGAAGTTCTGAGCATGTGCTGTTCTTCCTACAGCTTGAGATTCTGTACTTTACCTGCTTGCTCTGGGTTTGCTTGCACAATGTTCCTCCAGGTTTGTCTTGAAGCCTTGGTTTTGCTTTTTTGTTGTTTTCTAGTTTTGCCTGCTTGCCCAGCTCATTGAGGATCCCTGGTGTTGACTGGCCCTTTGAGATTCCCGAGTTTTATAACGCCCTTCCTGGTTCTTTGAGGTTCCTGAGTAATACCTGCTTGCCTGAATCTTTGTGGTTCCGGAGTTATAACTGCTTGCCTGGCTTTGTGGTTCCGGAGTTATACCTGCTTGCCTGAATCTTTGTGGTTCCGGAGTTATACCTGCTTGCCTGAATCTTTGAGGTTCCGGAGTTATACCTGCTTGCCTGAATCTTTGAGGTTCCGGAGTTATACCTGCTTGCCTGAATCTTTGAGGTTCCGGAGTTATACCTGCTTGCCTGAATCTTTGAGGTTCCGGAGTTATACCTGCTTGCCTGAATCTTTGAGGTTCCGGAGTTATACCTGCTTGCCTGAATCTTTGTGGTTCCGGAGATATACCTGCTTGCCTGAATCTTTGTGGTTCCGGAGATATACCTGCTTGCCTGAATCTTTGTGGTTCCGGAGTTATACCTGCTTGCCTGAATCTTTGTGGTTCCGGAGATATACCTGCTTGCCTGAATCTTTGTGGTTCCGGAGTTATAACTGCTTGCCTGAATCTTTGTGGTTCCGGAGTTATAACTGCTTGTCTTGCTCTTTGAGGTTTTCGAGTTAAAAGGACTTGCCTTGGGTTTGTTTGCTTGAAGTTCCCCTCATTTTTCTCTGTTATATTTGTTGAATCTTGGTGACCAGTTGTTGTCTGCTTTCCATTTTCCAGTTTATTGAGGATCCCTGATGTTGACTGGCCCTTTGAGATTCCCAAGTTTTATAATGCTCTTCCTGGCTCTTTGAGGTTATACCTGCTTGCCTGAATCTTTGTGGTTCCGGAGTTATACCCTGCTTGCCTGAATCTTTGTGGTTCCGGAGTTATACCTGCTTGTCTGAATCTTTGTGGTTCCGGAGTTATACCTGCTTGCCTTGCTTTGAGGTTCCGGAGTTATAGCTGCTTGCCTGAATCTTTGTGGTTCCGGAGTTATAGCTGCTTGCCTGAATGTTTGAGGTTCTGGAGTTATACCTGCTTGCCTTGCTTTGAGGTTCCGGAGTTATACCTGTTTGCCTGAATCTTTGTGATTCCGGAGTTATAACTGCTTGCCTTGCTTTGAGGTTCCGGAGTTATAACTGCTTACCTTGCTCTTTGAGGTTCTCCAATTAAAACGACTTGCCTTGTTTTTTGTTTGCTTAAAGTTCCCCCATTTTTCTCTGTTATATTTGTTGAATCTTGGTTGCCAGTTGTTGTCTGCTTTCCATGTTCCAGCTCATTGAGGATCTCTGGTGTTACCTGCTTGCCTGGCTCCTTGAGGCTCTCTAGTTTTTACATCTGCTTGCCTTGGGTTTGCTTGCCTTGGGTTCCCCCATTTTTGGCTGTCTAATTTGTTAAATTTTGGTGCCCAGGTGTTGCCGCCTTCTTTTAAAGTTGATTTTAAACCCTCACATATGCCCAGTGAAGTGAACAGCCTCTGGTGATACACACAGAGATTAAACAAATTCCTTGCATAAGTTTTACATGCATATCATACCTGCTGTCTTCAGCTTTATGTATTCCTTAGAAAGTTCAGAGATGTGTTACAGATTTTCTCTTCCTGTTCAGCACAGAGTGAAGTCTGGGCACACAGCAAAGACAGCTCATTGGAGGAAAGGCACCCCCCAATCTACATAGGCAGAGAGACTCAGAGCTGTTCGATGAATAGTTTAGCTGTCTGCTAATCTATTTATAGCAACCTCCCTGACTCACAATTCAGCCTGGTTTTATCTTTGTTGACGGAGAACTTGTTAGAAGTTATGCTGATAACAGAAGAACAGAGCAGGAGTAAGCCACAGGACTTGGTGCTTTGAAAAGAGATAAGAAAACACTGCAGATGTATGTGCCCAGCTCAAGTTTCATGAATCGGGTTTACATCCACCTTAAAGTTTCCAGCTCATTGAGGATCTCTCGGGTGTCACCTGCTTGCCTGGCTCGTTGAGTTTCCCTAGTTATACCTGCTTGCCTTGGGTTTGCTTGCTTGACCTTACCCTGTTTTTTTATCTTATTTCTTGAATCGTGGTGCCTGGGTCTTCAAAGTTTCCAATTTTGCCTACTTGCCACAATTTTGGGGTTCCCTCATATTTCCAATTGCCCAGCTCTTGGAGGTTCCCAGTTTTTTCTGCTTTCTCATCTTGAGGCTCCCAGGTTTAGCTTGTTTTTCCGAGCTCATTGATGTTTCTAGGTTTTGCCCGATTACTCTGCTCATTCAGGGTCCCTGGGTTTGCATGCATACTGAGCTCTTTGAGATTCTCAGGTTTTGCTTGTTACCAAACTTGCATTTTCGTAGGTTTGATCTGATTATTCAGCACATTGAGGTTCCCTGGGTTTGTCTGTTATCACAGCTCATTGACTATCCCAGGATTTGCTTGTTGATGTTCCTAGGTTTTGCCTGATTGCCAAGCTCATTGAGGTTCTCTAGATTCGACTGCTTGCTCAGTTCCTTGAGTGAGTGAATAACTTGTATAGCGCTGCAAATGCAAACTAAATCACCTCAAGGCGCTTATTTCCATCTAGTGTCGTGCTGATCCTTCAGAAGAGGTGGGTCTTACGTTTTCTCCTCAATGCCTGATGGTTTTCCTCCATGCGGATGGTCGTGGGTAGAGCGTTCCATAGCCCTGGTCCTTGGACTGCATATCTTCGTTCTCCCTTAGATTTGTAGCGGGACTTGGGGTGTGGAGGAGGTTTTGGTTGGTTGATCGGAGAACGCGATTGAGGGGTGTAGTGTTTTATTTTCTCGCACAAGTATTGAGGAGCGTTTCCTTGTGTGCACTTGTGGGTGAGACAGAGGGTCTTGAATATGATCCAATCCTTTACGGTTAGCCAAGGGAAGGGTCCTCAGGGAAGGGGTGATGGATTCCCAGGGTTTTTTTCCCCGTTACCAGTCTGGCTGCCGTGTTTTGGATGACTTGTAGGCGTGAAATCTGGTATTGAGGGAGTTTGCGTAGTCGAGTACTTGAGGTTTTCTTACTTTCTCATCTCATTGAGGTTCCTAGGTTTAACTTGTTTACCAAGCTTATTGATGATTCTAGGTTTTTGCCTGATTACTTGGCTTGTTGAGGGTCCCTGGGTTTGCATGCTTACTCAGCTGTTCGAGTTTCTTAGGTTTTGCTTGTTACCAAACGTGATTTTCCTAGGTTTGGTCTGGTTCTCCAGAACTCCGAGGTTCCCTGGCTTTGTCTGCTATCTCAGCTCATTAAGGTTCTCAGGTTTTGCATGTTCACCAAGCTCGTTGATGTTCCTAGGTTTTGCCTGATCTTCAAACTCATTGAGGTTCTCGGGACTTGTCTGCTTGCTCAGCTCCTTGAAGTTCTGTGGAGTTCCCGGGTATTTTCTGCTCCACCATGCTTTTAGTGTGCAAGCCGTAATCTACAAAACATTTTCTAGTGGATTTTTTTCCGACGGAACGTTGGCTCAAACTTGTGTTGCATACACACGGTCACACAAATGTTGTTGGAAATTCCGGGTAGTTTTTTTAAAATCTAAGCAGTACTTACCGTTTTAGAGAGCAATCTTCTCCGCCGCTTCCGGGTATGGTCTTCGGGACTGGGCGTTCCTATTTGATTGACAGTCTTCCGACAGGCTTCCGACGGTTGCATACATCGCGTGACGAGTAGCCGAAAGAAGCCGAACGTCGGTGCGGCTCTATACGGCGCCTGCGCACCGACGTTCGGCTACTTTCGGAAAATCGGAAGCGGCGGAGAAGATCGCTCTCTAAAACGGTAAGTACTGCTTCGATTTTAAAAAAACTACCCGATTCCCCTAGACAAAATTTGCCTCAATCTAAGGTTAAAAATTAACTTTTTGGGTGAACCTCCACTTTAAGAACTTTTGTTGTCGGGAAAAATTGAGAACCAGCTCTCAAACATTTGTTGTCAAATTCCAACAGAAAATGTCCGATGGAGCCTACACACAGTCAGGTTTTCCGTCAACAAGCTCACATCGGACATTTGTCGGAAATTCCGACCGTGTGTACGCGGCATTACTCTGTATTTTTCCATGGGGGTTCAAGCTCATATTTTAGTTGCTTTTTCCAGTGGTGGGCTCATGTCCTCAATCATTGGAACACTTTGGATCCAGCCAACTTCACAAAGATCTGGTTGTAGGTTCATTGTTTAAAGGGGTTGTAAAAAATGTTTCCCTAAATAGCTTCCTTTACCTTAGTGCAGTCCTCCTTCACCTACCTCATCCTTCCATTTTGCTTTTAAATGTCCTTATTTCTTCTGAGAAATCCTCACTTCCTGTTCTTCTGTCTGTAACTCCACACAGTAATGGTGTGGAGAAAGCCTCTTGAGGGGGGAGGGGGCGAGCAGGCAAGTCAGGACACTCTACTTTGCAGATATAGAAAGGAGCTGTGTGTTAGTGGGCGTCCTGACACTCCTGCTCGCCCCCTCAAGAGGCTTTCTCCACACCAGGGAGAAAACCTTGCATTACTGTGGTGAGTTACAGACAGAAGAACAGGAAGTGAGGATTTCTCAGAAGAAATAAGGACATTTAAAAGCAAAATGGAAGGATGAGGTAAGTGAAGGAGGACTGCACTAAGGTAAAGGAAGATATTTAGGGAAAACATTTTTTTTCCCTTTACAACCCCTTTAAGAGAAAACTGTCCTGAGGGAAACATGGAGCCTGTTATTGTTGACTTCATTCTGCATATGCTAGTTACCAGGCTGTTATGCTCACCCTTTAGCCTCATGGAAATGGCGAGTCTTCTCAGAACAAGCATGAAGATGAGGCATTTTGACCTTCCAGATCTGCATACTTGTTTATAGTTGGTGAAGTTATAG
Source organism: Rana temporaria (assembly GCF_905171775.1). Lineage (NCBI taxonomy): Eukaryota > Metazoa > Chordata > Amphibia > Anura > Ranidae > Rana > Rana temporaria. The sequence goes on from NC_053501.1 coordinate 102,379,826, forward strand.
GTTCTGCATAGTAGTCGCGGAGCTAGCTCAGGAATGGCCGTTGCCATATTTTACTCAGGAAAGGTTTACTTTAAGCTGTGAAAAAATAGTAAAATCTTTATGTATATTATCCCACATCCACAAATATTCTGATTGAACAACCCCACTGATGACCATAGAGGCAGTTGCAATAAATTACACTCGGTCTGCTTAAAGTGGTTCGAATTCATTATGGTTAAAAAAACGTCAGTGTCCAAGACACCTCCCATACTTGAGCCTAATCTTAATCCAGCGATGTGCACAAGAGCAACAGCTCTCTCCCTCTTTACAGGGCAGATTGTTAGCAGCAGGAGCCATTAGCTGCTGCTGCTGTCAGTCAAATCCTATTACAAGGGGGCTGGGCAAAACCTCGGTCTTTGTCTATGAATGCAGCAACTGCCCCCCCTGTGGCAAGCGGACAGTGGAGATTTAGGTGGGGGGGGGGGTGAGGAACTGAGAGCACCGACAGGGGGCCCCAGAAGAGGAGAATCAGGGCATGTTTGAGTCCAATAAAACATTTCTCATCAGTTTGCAGTTTCTTAGCTTTTCTTCTCCAATTTTTTCGAACCGGATCAGTTTACATCTATATTAGATCCATGGTTTAAATTTGGTAAATTGTTAAATCTGTAGCATGGGTGGGGCCACCTTTAGTTACTTTTCATATCGATGTGCAGTGTTTTTTTACCTTCTAAAATGTTCCTCTGATGTCCCGATATTGTACAGGTTTGGTGGTCTTTTTTAGCATGGGTGGCCACCTTTAGTTTTCTCATCGATATGCAGTTTATATTTTTTTACCTTTTATAAAATGTTCCTCCTGATATTGTACAGGTTTGCTGCTCTTAACACTGATCTCTTTGTATGTGCAGCCTTCGCTCCAATACCCTTTGGGGGCATCTATCTTCCCCTGGAGGTCCCACCCACCAAGTGCCACAGCTCCCCGCTTGTGCTGGCCTATGACCAAGCCCACTTCTCTGCCCTGGTGTCCATGGAACAGAATGAGCAAAGCAAGGATCAAGGTATATTTCTAACATAGTCCAGTACCACAGTGTTTATTACTGGTGGGAGAAAGAGAACACCTGAAAATGTAGCATATGGTGGTTTTGTGTAACTAGTGTGTTTTGTGTGGATGTTTTCAGCTATTGGTGGACCTGTCTATATTTTTATGTCCTAAAAAAAAAAATTATATATATATAATATATATGCATTTTGTGGTTGCATATTCGTAGGTTTCCATAGATAGATACCTGCAAAACACAGCCAGCATTGGAAATCAATAAGAAGTAAAATACTTTTTGTAACTGCTGATCACTGACTATTAGCACTGATCACGGTATTGGTATCACTGGTGATGTCGGTCCTTATTGAAGCCCCCTTCCCTCAGTTCTATTCTTAAAAAAATAAAATAAAAAAATTGATGTCTTAAAGTTGGTCCAGTAACTTTACAGGTCTTAACCCCTTCCATACAGGGCATTTTCACCCCCTTCCTGCCCAGACCAATTTTTAGTTTTCAGCGCTGTCGCAATTTGAATGACAATTGCGCGGTCGTGCGACATGGCTCCCAAACAAAATTGTCACCCTTTTTTTCCCACAAATAGAGCTTTCTTTTGGTGGTATTTGATCACCTCTGCGGTTTTTATTTTTTGCGCTATAAACAAAAGAAGAGCGACAATTTTGAAAAAAAAAAACACTATCTTTAACTTTTTGATTTAATAAATATCATAATTTAAAAAAAAAAAAAAAAAAAAATTCCCTTAGTTTAGACCGATACATATTCTACATATTTTTGGTAAAAAAAAAAAAACGCAATAAGCGTATTTGATCAGTTTGCGCAAAAGTTCTAGCGTCTACAAAATAGGAAATAGAATTATGGCATTTTAATTTTCTGCGATTTTTTTATTTTTTTATTTTTATTGTGACTGACATTGCGGCGGACATATCGGACACTTTTGACACATTTTTGGGGCCATTCACATTTACACAGCGATTAGTGCTATAAAATGCACTGATTACTGTGTAAATGTGACTGGCAGAGAAGGGGTTAACACTAGGGGGCGCTGAAGGGGTTAAATATGTTCCCTAAAGTGTGTTCTAACTGTAGGGGGAGGGGACTCACAAGGGGAGGAGATCGATGTGTGTTCCTCTGTACTGGGAACACACATCTGTCTCCTCACCGCTGACAGGACATGGATCTGTGTGTTTACACACTCAGATCCATGGTCCAGCCGTGATTGCGGGTAATCGCGGGTGCCCGGCGGACATCGCGGCCGCCGGGCACGCGCATCGGGTCCCGAGGAATGCGGCGGGCACGCGCCCCCTAGCGGCCGGAAAAAAACAGGACGTCATATGACGTCCAGTCTGAAGGACGAAAGGTCCCCACCGACGTCCTTTTACTATGGCTCAGTGGGGACGTGATTAAAATTCAGAAAAGAGTACACCACACACAGGATGGGCTGTGGGTGTCTGTGGTAGTGCAGTGCCACGTCCTAAATACGTTGGAATAGCAATTGTTAGAGAAGGACAAAAATTGACTTTGTAGGCACCAATTGTAAAAATATGAATACGTTTATTGATACTATTCTCGTAGGGGTTATTGGACCAACATGACAGTAAATACATATAAAAACATTAAAACAGAAAAATGAACACAAACGACTGTATTGAACAGCAAAGGGTCAGAATTATCCAATAATGATCCAGAAGAGGCATCAACAAATCTCAGAAGAGATATGATGACTATCATACATAGTAGATCACAACCAAGCTCAACGTTCCAGGTCTGTCATTCTCTTCTGTATTGGTGGGTGACCCTTTCATCTCTTGCAATGAGGTCTGAGCACTGCCCAGTCAGGGAGAACTGTGAGCCCAGCTTGTGGGAGGACTTGGGTTGAATGAAGCCATCTGTCATACGGCCATGGAGGACATCTAGTGGCGGAGAAGTAGTACTGTGGAGAAATCAAAATATTTTCAAAAATAGAAGAAGCTAATCACTAGGAACAGACTATCTCTCTCTGCTCTCCTGTCAGAACGGGGATCTGCTTTGTTTACACTGGCAGATCCCTGTTCTGGCAGACATTGTGGCCACGCACACTGGCTCCGGCGCTGTGGGTGCCTGCTGTAGCTATTGCATGGAGTGCCGTACCGGTACGACGATACGCACAATAGAGCCACCCTGCCGCACATGGAAAATGCACCAATTACATTTTTATTCATCACTTACATCTAAATAGTGCAGGGTTTCTTTTTTCAGTTCATGAACGAATTACATCAGTTCTATTCATTACATTCATTCATCGGAACTACGAGTCCCATCGTGTATAGCATAAAATGTACTGTCAATGTGGGGACAATTGCGCCCTTCAGTCCTCCCAGGGAGCACACAATGAAGGGTGGCTCCATAGGACCCTGCTAGGGGAGGGATCTACCTGAAAAATAGGGGATCGGCATCTTCAGGAGGAAAAGAGTAAGCAGCGCACATTGGGAGTCCCAGTCTGCAGTATAAATGGTTTAAAATGTAGGTTTTAATGTAATATATAAAGTTTCTATCATGTTACATTTTTTGTACATGCTTCCCGTACCTGACTACAATAATTCTGTGTTTGACTGAAGCACCTCCTTTTTTTTTTTATTATTTATATAAAGGATTTGATTTGAACAAGAGCGGCTTTTTATTCTCTGCTTGTTTTGGTTTCTCTCTCTAGCGCCTTTCATCCCCCTGACCGACTCTGAGCACAAGCTACTTCCTGTGCACTTTGCAGTGGATCCCGGCAAGGACTGGGAATGGGGCAAATACGACTCCGATAATGTCCGACTGGCAAGGTACAGTTATGTCCACCCATGTGATCTCACCTAAATGACTTATGTGTGCGCCTTTTTTGTGAGCAGTAATATGCATTGCATTAAAGCCAAACTCCGGACAAATAAAGGTTTCCCTTGCAGTGCGGCTGTTTATGCATTGAAAGGGTTAATTTCTCACTTATGTCTAGGGGAACAATGAAAGAAGATGTACTTACCTGAGTCTCCACTCCTCGCTGTAGAAAGACTGGTCCCTAAAGTGTCTCCACCCCCCCCCCCCCCCCCAAGGTGGTTCTCCACCCTGTCCCCAAGTACCCCCAACAGGCCATGTTTTGGTTTGGGAATTTCTCTTAGGTAAAATAGCGGTCCAAAATACGAAGCCATTGACTCTGATTTAAAGCACCTGTGCAAGATAAAAGAAGACCTACAAACATGGCCTGCTGTGGGTACTTGGGGACAGGGTTGAGATCCACTGTTCTAGAGCAATGGTCTCCGGGTCTTTGCTTGCCTTTATCCAACCCCTGGGGCACCATTCTTCCTACTGACACCAATGATGGGACACCATTCTTCCTACTGACACCAATGATGGGACGCCATTCTTCCTACTGACACCAATGATGGGACGCCATTCTTCCTACTGACACCAATGATGGGGCACCATTCTTCCTACTGACACCAATGATGGGGCACCATTCTTCCTACTGACACCAATGATGGGACACCATTCTTCCTACTGACACCAATGATGGGGCACCATTCTTCCTACTGACACCAATGATGGGGTACCATTCTTCCTACTGACACCAATGATGGGACACCATTCTTCCTACTGACACCAATGATGGGGCACCATTCTTCCTACTGACACCAATGATGGGACACCATTCTTCCTACTGACACCAATGATGGGACGCCATTCTTCCTACTGACACCAATGATGGGGCACCATTCTTCCTACTGACACCAATGATGGGACGCCATTCTTCCTACTGACACCAATGATGGGACGCCATTCTTCCTACTGACACCAATGATGGGACGCCATTCTTCCTACTGACACCAATGATGGGACGCCATTCTTCCTACTGACACCAATGATGGGGCACCATTCTTCCTACTGACACCAATGATGGGGTACCATTCTTCCTACTGACACCAATGATGGGACACCATTCTTCCTACTGACACCAATGATGGGACACCATTCTTCCTACTGACACCAATGATGGGACACCATTCTTCCTACTGACACCAATGATGGGACGCCATTCTTCCTACTGACACCAATGATGGGACGCTATTCTTCCTACTGACACCAATGATGGGACGCCATTCTTCCTACTGACACCAATGATGGGGCACCATTCTTCCTACTGACACCAATGATGGGGTACCATTCTTCCTACTGACACCAATGATGGGACACCATTCTTCCTACTGACACCAATGATGGGACACCATTCTTCCTACTGACACCAATGATGGGACACCATTCTTCCTACTGACACCAATGATGGGGCACCATTCTTCCTACTGACACCAATGATGGGACACCATTCTTCCTACTGACACCAATGATGGGACGCCATTCTTCCTACTGACACCAATGATGGGGCACCATTCTTCCTACTGACACCAATGATGGGGCACCATTCTTCCTACTGACACCAATGATGGGACACCATTCTTCCTACTGACACCAATGATGGGGCACCATTCTTCCTACTGACACCAATGATGGGGTACCATTCTTCCTACTGACACCAATGATGGGACACCATTCTTCCTACTGACACCAATGATGGGGCACCATTCTTCCTACTGACACCAATGATGGGACACCATTCTTCCTACTGACACCAATGATGGGACGCCATTCTTCCTACTGACACCAATGATGGGGCACCATTCTTCCTACTGACACCAATGATGGGGCGCCATTCTTCCTACTGACACCAATGATGGGACGCCATTCTTCCTACTGACACCAATGATGGGGCACCATTCTTCCTACTGACACCAATGATGGGGCGCCATTCTTCCTACTGACACCAATGATGGGACGCCATTCTTCCTACTGACACCAATGATGGGACGCCATTCTTCCTACTGACACCAATGATGGGACGCCATTCTTCCTACTGACACCAATGATGGGACGCCATTCTTCCTACTGACACCAATGATGGGACACTATTCTTCCTACTGACACCAATGATGGGACGCCATTCTTCCTACTGACACCAATGATGGGGCACCATTCTTCCTACTGACACCAATGATGGGGCACTATTCTTCCTACTGACACCAATGATGGGACACTATTCTTCCTACTGACACCAATGATGGGACACCATTCTTCCTACTGACACCAATGATGGGGCACCATTCTTCCTACTGACACCAATGATGGGACGCCATTCTTCCTACTGACACCAATGATGGGACGCCATTCTTTCTTCTGACACCAATGATGGGGTACCATTCTTTCTTCTGACACCAATGATGGGGCACCATTCTTTCTTCTGACACCAATGATGGGACACCATTCTTCCTACTGACACCGATAATAAGGCACTATTCTTCCTACCGACGCCAATGATGGGACACCATTCTTTCTTCTGACACCAATGATGGGGTACCATTCTTTCTTCTGACACCAATGATGGGGTACCATTCTTTCTTCTGACACCAATGATGGGACACCATTCTTCCTACTGACACCAATGATGGGACACCATTCTTCCTACTGACACCAATGATGGGACACCATTCTTCCTACTGACACCAATGATGGGACACCATTCTTCCTACTGACACCAATGATGGGACACCATTCTTCCTACTGACACCAATGATGGGACACCATTCTTCCTACTGACACCAATGATGGGACACCATTCTTCCTACTGACACCAATGATGGGACACCATTCTTCCTACTGACACCAATGATGGGATGCCATTCTTCCTACTGACACCAATGATGGGACGCCATTCTTCCTACTGACACCTATGATGGGGTACTATTCATTCTTCTGACACCAATGATGAGGTACCACTCTTTCTTCTGATACCCATAATGAGGCACTATTCTTCCTACTGACACCAATGATGGGTTACTATTCAAAAAGCAGCTTTACGTTCTCTCTCACTTTCCCGGCAGTGGGTGCACTGCTCTTCTTTCTGATGCTCCAGGTAGGTGATGGACCCTTGGCCTTCTCACTTACAATGCAGGGCTGCTGGTCCTGCATTGTATGTGAATACAGAGTGTGATTGACAGATGGCGAGTTGAGAAGAGCCCTCAGGGGACTAGTCGCACGGAGAGGAGGAAGCCTGTAGGAGTGAGGGGAAAAGTATGAGAGAACTAGACAAAAATGAGAATTAACCCTTGCATTGCAGCGGGAGTCCCACTGCATGGGTAGTTCAGCTTTAAGTGGTCTCTTGTTATTTCAAGAGACCAGAATGGCCGTATGTCACATACTTATGTTGAGCTTTGCTACTGTAGTAATCCATGGCATTCACAGTATATCTCTTTTAGTTGTATGACTTTCCTGGTTGGTTGCTGAACTTTGTACATCATCATTACCCTTGTAAATATGGCAGCCTTGGCCGGCCATGTCATAGGACATGGTGTCCTCTTCTTGTGCTCTGTTATGTCATCTTGGGACTGCCCAGCCCACCCTATGAATATTTGATGAGGCATCTTCTGCCCGACCTTTCAGCTCCTGTTCCCAGGATGTAATGGGATCTCCGTTTTGTTGCTTCTCTTGGCCTTCAATAACAGCCGTCCTTTTACAGAGCATTTAACATGTTGGCACCAAATGCCAATAGACCGTAATCTGCATCCCTCAGGCATCTTATATTAAAAGCTTCTGGCACAGCTGGTTAAAGCCACCATTTGTGGCCATAGAGTAGGTTTAGGCAGTCTCGGAGCTTTAGCTGTTGTAGAACTAAAAGTCCCAAGAAGCATTGCAAGACTGAGAGCCACAGGCATGAATCCTAGAGGCAGAGGCATGATGGGATTTGTAGTTTTGCCCTAGCTGGAGTGTTGTGGTTGCCAACCCCTGGTATAGAGGAAGGGGTAATACCTTTTATCAGGTTTTTACTGCTGTCCCCATTTGAGAGATTTCTCCTCACTCCCTGCAGGTTGCAGGTGTCAAAACAGGGAGAACAAAAAAATCTCCCCATTTGTATTTAAAATGCAACAGGTTCTTGTTCCAACCAATTGGGCTTAACCCCCTCCTGACTGTAGCCTTTAGATCAGGGATATGCAATTAGCAGACTTCCAGCTGTTACAAAACTACAAGTCCCATCATGCCTCTGCCTCTGGGTGTCATGCTTGTGGCTGTCAGGGTCTTGCTATGCCTCATGGGACTTGTAGTTCTGCAACAGCTGGAGGTCCGCTAATTGCATATTCCTGCCATAGATGAATGTTCTCAGAGATCGGGCCTTTGCACCCCTGCACACTGTTGGTTCTGAAACTACACTGATGGTTACGAGTGGTGACTGGGAACTAGTCAACATAGTTCTTGATAATGTGATCACCCAGACAGCCAATCACAAGTATTGTTTATACAAAAACAGAAAAGCCGCGCCACATTTATTACAAAATTCCTAGAGGATTGGTGTATTAGAGTCAATATGCATGTATATTACACCATGAATCCCTCTTAATGGAGAAAAAGTCTGTACGAAGGCAAGGTGTAGTACTTCATCATAGGGTTCTCCTTGATAGGATCCTGTAGATAGTGTCCCAAACCCACACCACCAAGTGACATGTATGGCAAATAGGTGAACCCTCCACCGGAAATAGGAGGCCGCTTACCAGAGGGCAATCAAATCAGACATTTGGCTATAGCCCAGCCGCGGCCTTTAACTCCTCGGGGACCCAGGATGGAAGAGGTTAACAGCAGACACTCAATGAAAGACCGATTCGATCGTTTTTAGGACAAGAAAAAGAGGTACCAAAGCGTGACTTATTATATAAAATGAGAGATACACGCTGTTTTTAAACCTGTGTTTGAGAGTATAATTCAAACAAATGCCGGCCGGCATACAAGGAGCCCTCCTCCTCTGCGTGGTGACGTCACTGCGTGGCCTCCCAGACGCGTTTCGTCATCAAAAGACGTTCTCAATTGAGAACGTCTTTTGATTCATGGTGTAATATACATGCATATTGACTCTAATGCACCAATCCTCTAGGAATTTTGTCAAGAAATTTGTAATAAATGTGGCGCGGCTTTTCTGTTTTTGTATATTATCTGTGTATCGCACGCCAGCTGCTGCCTTAGTGGGTCTGTTTTGGGCATTATTAGCGCAGTTTTTTGTTTTCCACAAGACTTGTTTACAGGCAATCGTGGTAATGGCAAGACTTGTTTACAGGCAATCGTGGTAATGGCAAAACTTGATTATAGCCAAGCATGGTAATGGCAAGACTTGTTTACAGCCAATCGTGGTGGTCACATGAAGTTTGTTTACAAACCTATCTCTTGCAGCCGGCGGTCCCAAGAGACTTTGACGTGATCTGTTTACATTAACACGCCAAGCAGAACCCGAATCCAGCTTTGTTTTGGCTGTTTATGACAAGTTCACTAAGGCTCTGTTCCCACTAGTGTGACTTGTCATGTGACTTTGTACACATACAGTCGCATGTCGCAGCCTATTGATTTCAATGGCACTTGTTCCAATCTATGTGAGTTAAAATTGCAGCAATGTAGAAAAGGTTCCCACGCTACTTTGTTGCAACTTGGGTGCCAGAAAGTGTAAAGTCGCATGACTTTGGAGTTAGACTAGTGGGATGGCAGCCTAAATTGCAGCTTGGAAAATACAAATGTATTAACACGTTTTTCTCTTTTTCTTTTTCTTGCAGCGTCACATTATCTCTGGAAGCCAAGTTAAACTTTTTGCATAATTACATGACGGTCACCTGGCTTTCTCTGCCATGCGAGACGCAGGTATGCCTGGGGGGGGTCAGACACGATAAAGGGAGTAAGTGGGGTATATTCCAGAGACAGATTAAGATGCGGGGGCCCTAGACAAGGTGGCAGCGTTGGCTCTGCCCTGACGTTGCAACAGGCACAGAGGTGCCGCCTCACTTGCGTTGTCTGCACTGGTATTGATCCTTCAGACACCAGCACATCCTCCTCGGTGAGGTGACGGCCATGAGCACAGCTTTGACCATTTACATGATCTCCTTGGTTTACTGCAGGAGCATGAAGCTTGTAGCTCGGCCCCCTGGACAATCCCCCCGGCACTAGGCCTCTGCTTAGGTTGCCTTGCAGATCTGTCTCTGGGGTATATTACCACTGTTGCTGTTTTTTATGCTTGTATTGAAATATGCAGTGATAACAGGTACCTATACATAAATGCACGTGAAAAATGTTTGTCATTCGATGTACACTGAACAGCCACTTTATAAGGTCTACCTCGTCTTATATCGTAGAGCTGATCTCCAGGTTTTAAATATAGTGGAACCTCGGATTACGAGCATAATCTGTTCCAGGAGAATTCTCGTAATCCAAAGTACTCGCGTATCAAAGCGAGTTTCCCCATTGAAGTCAGTGGAAACGAAAATAATTTGTTCCGCATTGACTTCAATGGGATGCAATAACGCATGTGGCCAGAGGTGGGGGGTGCCGGAGAGCCTCGAAAACAGTCAGAAAGGCCCGGGGACAGCTCGGCTGACCTTGGAAACACCCTGCTCTGTGCAATTGAATTGCACAGAGCAGCCCCAAACCACCTCTTCTCGGGTCCCCCGCCAGCACCCCTGGCCCCTCCTCCCTTCCACGTTCCCCATAGCAAGTCGCTCACTATGGGGGCACTCATGCGGGATAGTCTCAGAGCCACTCTGCCTGCGTCCATAGACCTTCTCCTAGGTGTGGTTCACTCTGTCCTGGTAAAAACAGCCACCCGGTGAGCAATCCAGACTTTACAGCTGTCACCGGAACAGTAAGAGAGGGGAAATCTTCCATTGAGTACAGCTGTTCTGCTGACAATTTCCAAAAAGGGAATTTTTTATTTGTTTTGTCCCTGAAAGAGGAAGCGAGGGGATGTAAAATAACCCTCCAGCACTCGCCTTAAAGCCGGATAATTCCTTCAGATTTGCCAAATCCATATAATATGAGATCAAACTTTAAGAGTTTCAATTTGTCTACAATCAGGCAGCCTTTGCACCACATGGTTTTGGTAAATCTAAAGGAAATCAGACAACAAAAGTTGTACAGTGTGTATGGGGGTCTTCGTTTTATTCATCTGTTGAAAATGCATTGTTGGAGAATTCTATTGCTCAGTTGTCCTTGTGTATACAAATGTGCACACATGACACACATACTAATAACAATCCATTCAGATGTTAAAAACTGAAAATCCACAAAGCTGTAGAAGTCCTCGCAGGTATCATAACCAAGTAATAAGATTTACGGGCAAAGATACACAAAACAATCAGCTTGGTGGTGCATAAAGAACCCTTGAATGCACAAGTGTAGTTCTTCACTATCATAAAGTAATACTTTATTATGAAGACATTTAAAAATAAGTTAAATTAAAAACCCATATAGGGCCAGATTCTTGTACATCCGCATATCTTTGCGCGGGCGTAACGTATCCGATTGTTGTTACGCCTCCGCAACTTAGACGGGCAAGTGCTGTATTCTCAAAGCACTTGCTCCGTAAGTTGCGGCAGCGTAAATCGGCCGGCGTAAGCCCGCCTAATTCAAATGTGGGACAGGGGGGGGCGTGTTTTATGTTAATGTTCTGTGATTGGCGTTTTTCACGAACGGCGCATGCGCCGTCCGTGGAAATCTCCCAGTGTGCATTGCTCCTAATACGCCGCAAGGACGTATTGGTTTTGACGTGAACGTAAATTACGTCCAGCCCCATTCACGGACGAGTTACACAAACAACGTAAAATTTTCAAATTTCGTCGCGGGAACGACGGCCATACTTAACATTGGTACGCCGCACTTACGCCACCATATAGCAGGGGTAACTATACGCCGGGAAAAGCCTAACGTAAACGGCGTTGATGTACTGCGTCGGCCGGGTGTACGTTAGTGAATTCGCGTATCTAGCCGATTTACATATTTTGACGCGTAAATCGGCGTACACGCCCCAATCGGTCAGCGTAAATATGCAGTTACGATCCGACGGCGTAAGAGACTTACGCCAGTCGGATCTAAGGGAAATATATGTGTAACTGATTCTAAGAATCAGGCGCGGAGATACGACGGCGTATCTGGAGATACGCCATCGTATCTCTTTTGAGAATCTGGCCCATAGTTCCTAAAAAAAAAACTTCCATGTCATTCAAACTTTTTGCATTAAGGCTCGGTTTCCACTAGCGTGACTTATCATGCGACTTGGGACTGCAAAGTCGCATGACAAGTTGTTCCCCAATGAGTACCGTTCATATCTGTGCGACTTCAGAGTAGTCCCTGCACTACTTTGGTCCCACTTTGATGCGACTTGAGGTCCATAGACCTCCAAGAGAACACAGGCATTGTTTCCAGTCGCATCAAAATCTTTTATGTGATACAAATAAAGTTTTAGTGAAATTGCAAAAAGTTACACCCCCCCCCCAAAAAAATGTTTTGCTCACCCCATGTACGCATACACACAATTATAAACGTACCTGTCAGAGGGCACCCATGTACGAAAATGTTGCTTGCTATACAAGTTAGGCCCGGTTCGCACTTGTGCGATGCGGGAACACTGCAGGTTCCCGCATCGCACAGCAGTTCACACTGCCGTTCACACTGCCATATGGAAACTGCTGGGGAGTGTCATTATATTTTAACGACACCCCCATTTCAGCTTGCCTATCGCACTGCCAAAGACAGTTTGGACATGAATCAGATCGCATGTGTGTGAACACGCATGCGATCCGATTCTGATCCTTACAGAAAAAGGGTCCTGTGCGTGTTTGGACCGAATGTGTTGCGATATCAGCCATACTATCTGTATTGTTGGTATCGCACTGCACAGACATCGCATGTAATGTAAACAGCAGTGCGCTGCGAATTACATGCGATGTCTGGCATCGCACAAGTGTGAACCAGGCCTTACAAAGATTGGAGCTAACACCATTTTATTCTCCAGGGTCTCTGCTTTGAGAAAATATATAATGTTAGGTGGTTTTAACACCTCTTCAGGCCTAAAGGTCCCTTTCACTGTTCAGATTCACCTGTTAGTTTTTTCAGACGGACCTGAACGGACGCTCCATGTACCTCTATGGAGAGTCAGCTGTCAGCAGTGACATGTACACTGACACCCCATCAGCCCCGATCCAATCTTCCCCGTTAAAGTGTGACGGATGCAAACCATATTTTGCATTCGCCTATCAGATCGGATGAAAACAAACAGACTGTTAGTTTTCATCTGATTCCCCATCGAGGCGAGCGGAGATCTGACTGGTCCGCCTCAGAGACAGGCTAGTCATTCGCCGGCTCTGTGGGGATCAACTGAGGGATCCCAGCTGAGCAAGCGGATGTCCAAAAATAGATTCTCACGGGGGCCAAAGTAATTTTTTTAAACATATGCAAAAAAAATGACTGGGTTAGTGTAGTCCTAAAGCCTCGCATTATATGTGTGCAGCCCACCGGCAGTGCACACTCGCCCCCTGCAGGCAGGAGTGCAGGATCACGGGTATATATACGCGATCCTGCACAGAACTGTGAAACTGCTATAAGGCGGGTCAGCAAGTGGTTTTCATGTCACTTTGATGAAGCGGCGGATAATCCATTTATTACAAAGGCGCACATCCCTGCATTGCTATCCTTGAAAGAAGATGTCTGTTGAGATGTGTCAGAAGTGACGCTGTGAGTGACGTCACCACGCGGTGCATTACCTGGAAACACACAACATTGTTGGGTGCAGAGCTGCACAGACACACTGCTTTGGAAGTTTTACTGCTTGTTAACAATACCTGCTGGATGAAGTTATACAGCTTTGTGGATTTATAGTTTATACCCTTTGACTGAATGGATTGTTATCAGCACTTCTGTCGTGTGTGCAGATTTACATGCGTGATAAGGACAAATGAGTAATGCAACCATTTTTATTATATGAGGTTTCATTAGATGAATAAAACTAGAGGAAGATAATTTTTTGTACTGGTTTTGCACTGAGCAGGCCCGATCCTCCTCTTTTCGGTTCCCCCACCGGCACTTCTGGCTCCAGCCCCCCCCCCCCCCCCCGATCAGTGCCCCCAATAGAAAGCCACTTTCTATGGGGGGTATTCATGTGGGCTCGCTCCTGTGCCTCGCTGTCTGTGTCTATGGACACACACAGTGGGGCTTAGCCCTGCCCCTCACTCCCTTGTCTTAGGATTTGATTGACAGGAGCGAGAGTCAATGGCTCCTTCTGTTAATCATTTTGCCCAGTAAGGAGGGAGAGAGCTGCTGCTCTTATCACAGCGCTGGATTGAGATCGGGCTCAGGTAAGTATACAGGTATGCATTAAGGCAGGGGTAGGCAAGCTTTTTTGAAACTGTAAGACCCTGACAATCGCAGGCATGACTCCTAGAGGCAGAGGCATGATGGGATTTGTAGTTGCATCACAGCTGGAGGGCCGAGGTTGCCTACCCCTGCATTAAGCACAGTTGTGTAGTGGGTAGCACTTTCACCTAGCAGTAAAAGGGTCACTGGTTCGAATCCCGACCATGTCACCATCTGCCTGGAGTGTGCATGTTCTCCTTGCGTCCTCCCACACAACAAAGACAAGCTGGCAGGTTAATTAGATCCTGTCTAGATTGGCCCTAGTATGAATGTGAATTAGGGACCTTAGATTGTAAGCTCCTTAAGGGAGGGACTGATGTGAATGTACACTGTATATGCAAAGCGCTGCATAAATTGTCGGCGCTATACAAGTACCTGAAATAAATAAAGGTAAAAAACTTGAAGGGTTAAGAGCCACTTTAATGTCCCTGGCAGCACAGCTTAGTAGCAAGCCTCCAAGTGTGCCCCCAAAGCAAGCAGCTTGTTATTATAGAGGCACACCAAGAAGAGGAGGAACCAGGAATTCTGAGGAGGGGGGCCCAAAAAGAGGAGGTTTGAGGCCGCTCTGTGCAATTTCATAGCAGGGTGTTGAAAAACAAATAAAAGACAATGGGGTAGATTCATGTAGGAGATACGACGGCGTATCTCTGAGTGTGCGTCGTCGTATCTATGCGCCTGATTCATCGAATCAGTTACGCATAGATTTGACTAAGATCCGACAGGCGTAAGTCTCTTACGCCGTCGTATCTTAGTTGCAATTTTAGGCTGGCCGCTAGGTGGCGCTTCCGTATATTTACGTGTCGAATATGCAAATTAGGTAGATACGCCGATTCAAAAACGTAAGTTTTTACGTTAGGCTTTTTCTGGCGTATAGATACCCCTGCTATATGAGGCATATCCTATGCTATGTTAAGTATGGACGTCGTTCCCGCGTCGAGTTTAGAAAATTTTACGTTGTTTGCGTAAGTCGTTCGCGAATAGGGCTGGACGTAATTTCCGTTCACGTCGAAAGCAATGACGATTTGCGGCGGAATTTCGAGCATGCGCACTGGGATTTTTTCACGAGCGGCGCATACGTGGGGTCACAGTAAATTTAAATAACACGCCCACACCATCCACATTTGAATTACTCGGGCTTACGCCGGACCACATACGTTACGCTGCCGTAACATAGGGCGCAAGTTCTTTCTGAATACGGAACTTGCGCCCTAAATTACGGCGGCGTAACGTATCTGAGATACGTTACGCCGCGCAGATAGATACTCCATTGTATCTGAATCCGGCCCAATCACTTTAAATCAATAAGTGTGTATGTTCCATCTAATACACTGATTTATTAATATCAATATAAAAGTGGTATGTAATGAAAAAAAGCTACAAAATGACTTATTTTAGGAATGATATCTAAAAGAAATAATGTAGTTATTTGTCGAATTGAAAAGACGCCATTGTTTGTAGCGGCCTGTAGGTGTCAGCAGAGTGTCGGCTATCCTTTTCCTGAAACCCTTTCACATGTATTTCAATTTCTACAGGAAGAAGTTCATTTGTTGCAATGGCCGAAACCTAAATGAAAGTACTGAGCTGTATTTCCTTTATTTCGGCTCTGCTCATACCAGTGTGATTTCAAATGCGACTCGCGTTTCATGCCACTGGAAATTGCATTGGTTTTAATGGTGCCTGTTCACATCAATGAGCCATGGAAAAGGTTCCTGCGCTACTTTGGTGCAAACCAAATCCACGTTGCCTTACATGATCGCACAGAAAATCCGATCGCAGCCGTGTGAATCTAGCCTTATAGCCAGATTCGCAAAGAGTTACGCCGGCGTATCAGTAGATACGCTGTCGTAACTCGGAATCTGCGCCGTCGTAAGTTTAAGTGTATTCTCAAACTGAGATACACTTAAACCTATCTAAGATACGACGGCCTGCGCCGTCGTATCTTAGGGTGCAATATTTCCGTTGGCCGCTAGGTGGCGCTTCCATTGAGTTCGGCGTAGAATATGCAAATGACTAGATACGCCGATTCACAAACGTACGCTTGCCCGTCGCCGGTAAAGATGCATCGTTTACGCAAGGCGATTCCTGGCGTAAAGTTAGTCGAACAAATAGTTGGCATAGTCAATGTTAAGTATGGCCGTCGTTCCCGCGTCAAAATGTGAAAAATTTACGTTGTTTGCGTAAGTCGTCCGTGAATGGGGCTGGGCGTCATTTACGTTCACGTCTAAACCAATACGTCCTTGCGGCGTACTTTGGAGCAATGCACACTGGGATATGTACACGGACGGCGAATGCGCCGTTCGTAAAAAAAAGGTCAATCACGTCGGGTCACGAGTAATTTACATAAAACACGCCATCCTCATTTGAATTAGGCGCGCTTACGCCGGCCTATTGACGCTACGCCGCCGTAACTTAGGAGGCAAGTGCTTTGTGAATACAGCACTTGCCTCACTTACGGCGGTGTAGCGTATTTGCGATACGCTACGCCGCCTCAAAAGTAAGCCGCCCTACCTGAATCTGGCTATTAAAGTGTAATTCCAATCAAATTATAATGAAATCTAAAATTTCCCCCACCCCCATTCTAAAGCCTCGTACAATCGCATTTTCCGCAGACGAAGCCTCAGACTTTTGTCCGTAGGGTATTGGCCAAAAACTTGTCTTGCATACAAATGGCACACATGGTTGTGTACTATGTGTTTTTTCAGCTCTTTAGCGCCACCCTTTGGGCACCTTCTGCTAATGTTGTGTTTGAGCATTGCTGCCGAGCATGCGTGTTTGTACTTTTGTCCTATGGACTTGTGTACACACGCTTGGAAAATCCGTCAACCGAACGTTGTTGGCGGAAAATTTTAAAGCAAGCCATCCGACATTTCCCCCTACGGAAACTCTGACAGCCATTGTCCGATGGAGCGTACAAACGGTCGGTGTTTTTTCCAACAGCCCGTTTGAAAATCCGATCGTGTGTACGAGGCTTTAGACTATTCCAGGGCTCGACAAATCCCGGTCGCCATGGCGACTAGAAATAGCCTCCTGGCGACTTGGCTTGGAAGGTGGGCAACAAAAAAAATATTATTTTTTATTTGTTTGTGAAGTCCCCAGCTCTTTCTTGTGTGAGCTGGCGCCATCTGGTGGTGGCCGTTGGTATTACAAGTTAAGTATTACAAGTTAAACGGCAATTCTAATGTAATTTTTCACTATTTTCACTGACATCTTCTTCCCTCTAATTAGAACCCCCAAACATATATATTTTTTTATCCCAACACCCTAGAGAAAAAAATGGCGATCGTTGCAATACTTTCTGTCACGCCATATTTGCGCAGCGGTCTTACAAGCGCACTTTTTTGGGAAAAAATTACACTTTTTTAAATTAAAAAAATAAGACAACAGTAAAATTATCCCCATTTTTTTTAATATTATGAAAGATAATGTTACGCCGAGTAAATTGATACCCAACATGTCACGCTTCAAAATTGCGTCCGCTCGTGGAATGCAGACAAACTTTTACCCTTTAAAATCTTCATAGGCGACGTTTAAAAAAAAATCTACAGGTTGCATGTTTTAAGTTACAGAGGAGGTCTAGGGCTAGAATTATTGCTCTCGCTCTACCAATCGCGGCGATACCTCACATGTGTGGTTTGAACACGTTTACATATGCGGGCACTGCTCACGTATGTGTTCGCTTCTGCGCGCGAGCTCATCGGGACGGGGTGCGTGTTCTGGCTCCTAACTTTTTTAGCTGGCTCCTAGATTCCAAGCAAATTTGTCAAACCCTGGACTATTCTATCTAACTGTAAAAGAAAAGATGTGTATACTTGCCTATCCTGGAGCCACTACGGTCCAGTCACATGGCCGGCTTCAGTGTAGAGGAGGGACAGGCTGCCCCCATAGTCTATGGGTAATGTCATCACTAAAGCCGGTGCTGGGACCGGAACGACTTCAGAATAGTTAAGTTATAGACCTCTTTTCTTTTACAGGGTTGATGGAATAGTCTTAAGCCGCGTACCCACGACCGGTTTTCATGACGAGAAAAATTCCATTTTTTAAATTGGTTGTTAAAAACGATCGTGTGTGGATTTCAGAGCATTTTTCTCGACGAGTAAAATGGGCATTAAAAATTTAGAACCTGCTCTAATTTTTCTCGTCGTGAAAAATGGTCGTGTGTATGCTTTGACGGGGAAAAATGCGCATGCTCAGAAGCAAGTTATGAGATGGGAAATGGGCATAATCGGCCCAAAGGGTGGCGCCATTCGAATGGAACTTCCCCTTTATAGTGCCGTTGTACGTCACCGCGCTTTGCTTGAGCATTTTTTATCACGAGTGTGTGTAATGCAAGGCAGGCTTGAGAGGAATCGCGTCGAGAAAAATTTCGTTTTTTTTCATGACATGAAAAACGGTCGTGTGTACGCGGCATAAGAATGTGGCTGGGTGTAGAATTAGCCTTAGAATTTGATGGGAATTACACTTTATGGCTTCTGGGGTAAGGCTATTTAGGACAAAGATCAAGTATGGTTCTCTTTAGCAAAGTAAAAAAAAAAACTCAGCTTTTTTTTGAGGTCCAATGGGATCGCCTCAATCTGCAGGCTTCTCGTGTCCTTGTTATGATGGGATGAAAAAAGGTTGGGATACATTGTAGTACAAGCTACCTTCTCTTTAATGTACCTTCCATGTTCTCCAGATCTGATACACATGGTTCTGAAAGTATGTCTGACATTAAAACAGACCACAGGGGCATTCAAGGCCATAAATTTAAAACTGGGTATCACAATTATTAATGACTTTCTGAAATCTATTGTGTACAGTAATATATAGGTGTGGCAAGATATATATATATATATAACCTAATTAGTGATATGTGAAACTGCATAGAATTGAATGTGCTTGAAGTAAAGTACTGACTTCAGGGGTCAGTCAGGTCCTTTAAAGCGGGAGTTCACCCAAAAATCAACTTTCTGCAGTTAGATCCAGCATACTGCTGACATCTGCAGTATGCTGGTCTTTTTTATTTTATTTTGGTACTTATCGTTATAGCAGTATTTCTTCTATGGCTCCGAGTGGGGAATCCTTCGGGGAATGGGCGTTTCCGAAGGCAAGCAAGTTGATTGACGGCCTTCGATAGCGCGTCACGTCTTCCGAAAACAGCCGAGGTGACACTTGGCTGTTTACGGCGCCTGCCGTGTAGAGCTGACTGCGCAGGCGCCGTAAATTGCCGAGCGTCACTCGTGTATCTTCGGAAGCCGTGACGCGCTGTCAATCAACTTGCTTGTCTTGAAGGGAACGCCTATACCAGGAAGTAATCCCCGCTCGGAGGCATAGAAGAATTACTGCTAAAACGATAAGTACCAAAAAAAAAAAGACCAGCATACTGCAGATGTCAGCAGTATGCTGGATCTAACTGCAGAAAGTTGATTTTTGGGTGAACTCCCGCTTTAAGCCGGCCATACATGGATTGAAATTCAGTTGGTTCAGCAGGGACTGGCTAAGATTTGATCCATATATGGGATGGCTGATTGTACACCCATCAATCGACTTGGGTACAACCAGTCTGTTGGATTTTTCTACATTTGATTACTGACAGTGGGTATAGCCGCTAGCAGTAATTGTACTCTGCTGGCTTGACCCCCCCTGCTGGCAGAACATAGTAGTGCTTCAGGAGGCATTCCCACATGAACACTCTATGGCAGTGGTCATCAACCCTGTCCTCAGGGCCCACTAACAGGCCAGGTTTGCAAGATAACTGAAATGCATCACAGCTGATATTTGCTGCTCAGTGATTGCAGTATTCTAGTCTGCATCTTCCCAAGGTAATACATAAAACCTGGCCTGTTAGTGGGCCCCGAGGACAGGGTTGATGATCACTGCTCTATGAGCTGCTTTGGTTATTGGCAAACTAACTTTGGACTTTTTTGTTTTTAAATATACAAAAAGCTGATTCTTTTTTCTTCTCTCTCTGTAAAACAGGCTCCTCTCGCCCAGCCAGAGTCGCCAACGGCATCTGCTGGGGACGATGCAAGGTCAGCCGCAGAATCTGGAGAGTCGGACAAAGAGTCTGTGTGCAGCAGCTCGGCAAGCAATGGAGGCAGCAAGAGCGGGAAGGAGAAGGAAAAAGACAAGTCCAAAAAGGAGAAAGATAAAGAGAAGGAGAAGAAGAGAGCCGATTCGGTGGCCAACAAGTTGGGTAGCTTTGGCAAGAGCTTGGGGAGTAAGCTGAAGAAGAACATGGGAGGACTGATGCATAGCAAGGGCGGCAAGTCCGGCATGACCAACGGACAGGGTGACACGCTTGAAAAGAAAAAGAAGGGCTCCCTCAAGGGTCGGAAAGGGAGCAAGGATGATTCCTCCCAAGGAGACTTGTCTACGTCGTCTGAGAAATCTTCTGTCAAATCCACAAGTGACAAAAGCCACTGCGATCCTTACAAGTACAGTAATGATGTCAAGCTGAGTCTCAGCATCTTACGGGCGGCCATGCAAGGCGAACGCAAGTTTATTTTCGCCTGCCTGTTAAAAACTAGCGATCGACAGCCGTACCAAAAGCAGATGATCCAGCGGTATCTGGCCGATGCCCAGGAGAGGTTTGTAGCGGAGCAGAAGCAGAGAGAGGCAGAGAAAAAGACTCTGATGAACTGCGGCACAGCCAAGCGGTTGGAGCAGGACATGTTGCAAACTAAAGGAGACGATATGCTTCCGTTGCCCACCTATGCCCAGGCGACTGGTAACTATGGAATGGCGGGCATGGACTATGGTGTGGGTGTGAAAGGAGCACTACCTTCCAGCTACTCCGGGGGGTTTACCATCCCGAGACCTTCCATAGTGAACGCAGATGGTGCTCATAGCTACCAGGACAGTAGGAGGCAAGTCGCGGGTGGGCCTTGTAACGGCATGCCCTCTTACGTCACTCTCCCCCGCCAACCTGTACAGGGTCGGCTTAA
The DNA here is from genome assembly GCF_905171775.1 of Rana temporaria. Classification (NCBI taxonomy): domain Eukaryota; kingdom Metazoa; phylum Chordata; class Amphibia; order Anura; family Ranidae; genus Rana; species Rana temporaria. The sequence goes on from NC_053501.1 coordinate 102,401,054, forward strand.
CGCCTACCAGCCTAGTCCGCTACAATCGGGCGGCATTTCTCCCTCAGAGACTGAGCTTCCTCCGGTGTACCCCGAAGTCACTGACCAGACGGTCTGCATCACGCACAGCAACGGCTACAGAGAATACGCAGACCCCACCCCCCTGTCCAGATCCGCGAACTCTGACAGCAGCAAAACCCGGACACATTATAATGTCCAGCAGACCAAGTGTAAGCAAGTCCACTGCACTTTTTACGGACGTCCCGAAACGGGGAACTACTGCTCGTGCTGTTACAAGGAGGAAATGAGGCGGAAAGAGCGGGAGAAAGAGGCTTTAATTCACAGGTTCTGACGAGCTGACATATGTAGTGTGTTTGACTTGTATTCCACAAAGTGTTCCAGCAGGGGGCAGCAAAGGGGAGGATGCAATAGTGTTGATGGGACTTCTCCTTCATGTGTTGCCTGGGTGCTTAGATCTCCGTCTAGAGTACGTTCAAACCAGCCGATGAAAACTTTGGAGGGCGTTTCCGGGACGAGCACCGATTTTTTTTTTTTTTTGGTTCCCAGGAGCGAAATAGAAGAAAAAAATAAAAATCAGGACTTAAAAAAAAAATGCAATTTGATATTTTTATGTGACAACCTAATTTTTGATTGTCTCTTTTAGCACTTTAGGTAAAAGTATAAGTATACTGACATTTGTTTTTTTTGTTTGTTTTATTTAAAACCACAGCCGTCATGCTTAATCTGGTTTTAAAAGTTTATCTCCCCCCCCCCCCCCCCAAAAAAAGGGGCGTAATTCCGAATTTGGCTACTTTCTACATACACAATAAATCCAGTGAGCAGTCTGACCTATCCTAAAGCTGGAATGTGACCCACTCCCCATGTTGTAGCTTGCCCTATAGGAGGATTTGGTCATGGTGAGGCTTGTTTTGGGTGGTTGTCCCTTCAGTGGGTCTTCAGGAAAGGAAGTCGTCTCACCCCAGAAGTAGAGACTGTTCAGTGGTTCATAGTACTCAGCGCACTTCTTTCAATTAGAAATCTGGGGGAATCTGTTAAAGTATAACTATAGGCAAAACTTTTATAAATAAATATGAGTATAATAAAATATATATATATATATATATCTCCAACACATTTTTATATATATTATATTAATATATATAATTTTTTTGGATAGAGTGGAGAGGGATTAGAACCTCTTTCAGGATTTTTATTGCCATCTGTGTCCCCGTTAGGGAGATTCACCCCTCTCTCTGTTTGTCCTGCTTATTATCAGCGAAAATGAAAGTAAAGGAAAAATCGCAATAACGAGGAAATCTTCCACTGGGGACACTAGTTCTGGTGACCCCAAGGGATCCCCTTAATTTGCAGGGATTTCCTCTCACTTCCTGTTTTGGCTATGGCACAGGAAGTGAAGGAAAATCTCCCCAATAGGGGACAGATGGCAAAAAAAAAAAATTCAGGATGCACTTAGTCGAAAGCCGAAATTTATGCTTTTTTTTTTATAAATAATTCAATTATATTCAACTTTTTAATTCATATCACGAATTTAAATGAATATAAATTTATTGTCAGACAATATCTGCACCTTTTTGAAACGATGTTAAAAATCCTGCTTGCTGCATATTTGGTCAGCATCTTCCCATTGAAAACGCAGCAAGAATGCATCAAAAATGCACCCATTGAGTGTGTTTGCGGTTTTTTTTTGAGTCCCATGACCTACACACCATAGAAAAAGGAAACCGCCGATCCAGATGCGTACACTTCAGTGGTGGATGTATGGCTCAAAACCCGATGGGTGCAGGCAATGCACAGAGCATAAATGGAAGAAGAGGAATTATGAACAGCCGCACTCCAATAACATGTAAAAATAAAATGAAAAGTTGTGCCTTTTATTCTAGTAAAAAAAAACACTACAAAAGCAAAAAAACAGCAAACAGTGGGGTAATAGAGCTGACGCGTTTCACATTGATGAACAATGCTTAGTCATAGCTGACTAAGCATTGTTCATCAATGTGAAACGCGTCAGCTCTATTACCCCACTGTTTTTTTGCTTTTGTAGTGTTTTTTTTTTTTTACTAGAATAAAAGGCACAACTTTTCATTTTATTTTTACATCTTATTGGAGTGCGGCTGTCCATAATTCCTCTACCTACACACCATAAGCGGACAAAATAGCTGCTGAAAAGTTAGTGATTTTGCGTCACTTTTACCGCCGTTATCGGCACCATACTGAAAACCCTATTTTTGGCCAATAATTGTCGGCGGCTGAATTTTCAGTGCATCACTTGTTTATAACCCTCCGTTACTCTATCCAAAATGAAGAAAAAAAATTGCCTATAGTTCTACTATATAGTCTGTATCCTTTATCTGAAGTCTTGCTGAGATGGACTGGTTGTACTGGGAAGTGCTGCCGTATTTATACTCCTAAAGCGGAGTTGCTATGTATGGCCGTTTGCTTTCCGATGAGAATTCAGACTTCACACAGCCTTTATTTTTCATTGAAAGTAAGAGGCATCTGTTTAAAAAGCAAAATAAATCTGTAGAGCCTCAGATAGATGGCTGCAATTCTGAGTCCTTTTCTGCTTACATGTTTAAGAGCAGCGAAGCCAACGAAACGTATGACCTTTGCTGACTCTAGTGCTAAGAAGAGAGGATGGAGGATATTTGCTACACTACAGGTTCCCTTTGAGCTGAGAAATGTAAACCACTGAATAGCTGCATTTGTGACAGGTGTACGGACTTTCATTCTTTTCTGGAGAAGCTCTTTAACATCCTATCCCACTTTTATACATTGCCATGGGTTAGGGTGCATGCAGGTTCTGGGGCTGAATGGCACTGCTGTTTAATAAGCTGAGCAGAAGACTAACCTTCAACAAAGGAAACCCCTTTCTTCCTCCAGTTTCTTCTTGTAGATCGGGGGTCTCCAAACTTTCTAAAGAAAGGGCCAGTTTACTGTCTTCAGACTTTAGGGGGGGGCCAGCCTTGACACCCAATCTTTGGTTATAGTTGGAGGAATAGTGACCCATTGTTGGCGCCATTGGGGAGGGAATAGTGATCTATTGTTGGTGGAATAGTGACCCATTGTTGGTGTCAGTTGGAGGAATAGTGCTCCATTGTTGGCGCCATTGGGGGAGAATAGTGACCCATTGTTGGTGTCAGTTGGAGGAATAGTGACCCATTGTTGGCGCCATTGGGGGGAATAGTGACCCATTGTTGGTGTCAGTTGGAGGAATAGTGACCCATTGTTAGCGCCATTGGGGGGAATAGTGACCCATTGTTGGTGTCAGTTGGAGGAATAGTGACCCATTGTTAGCGCCATTGGGGGGAAGGAATAGTGACCCATTGTTGGTGTCAGTTGGAGGAATAGTGACCCATTGTTAGCGCCATTGGGGGGAATAGTGTCCCATTGTTTGTGTCAGTTGGAGGAATAGTGACCCATTGTTGGTGTCAGTTGGAGGAATAATGATCCATTGTTGGGGTCAGTGGGAGGAATAGTGTCCCATTGTTTGTGTCAGTTGGAGGAATAGTGACCCATTGTTGGGGTCAGTGGGAGGAATAGTGACCCATTGGAATAGTGTCCCATTGTTTGTGTCAGTTGGAGGAATAGTGACCCATTGTTGGGGTCAGTGGGAGGAATAGTGACCCATTGTTGGCGCCATTGGGGGGGGAAATGGTGACCCATTGTTGGCACCATTGGGGGGAATAGTGACCCATTGTTGGTGTCAGTTGGAGGAATAGTGACCCATTGGAATAGTGTCCCATTGTTTGTGTCAGTTGGAGGAATAGTGACCCATTGTTGGGGTCAGTGGGAGGAATTCTGTCTCAAGGGCTGAATAAAGGCAAGCAAAGCAAAGGACCGCAGTTTGAAGACCACTGTTGTAGATCATCAGAATTAGGAAAGTTGTAGATGATGTAACTTTCTCCTGCAACCATGGCTCTGCCCATAGATTGATGGAATTTCAGTTGCCCCCTGCTGAACCAGCCAAGATTGGATCCATCTATGGCCGGCTTTAGCAAAGCTAATATGACTGGGACTGGTCTACAGAGAACTGGTGGAGAATATTTTCCCCTCGTTTGTCTCCTAGTTTTGCTTCTCTCAGCAGATTTTTTTTTTCCTCTCTTTCCATCAGCTTCTAATGAGAATAGCAGTAGCACTCCCACAAATGAGTTATGAAATGTTCTTGATTTAAAAAAACAAAAACTAGCCGCTTTCTAGACACTAATGGGCTGACACTCTGCTGCGGATTTAGCATTAGGGGCGGTGGGCTTTTTTTTTTAAGAACAACCTTTTAACCTGCTCCATCCTCTCTCCTTTCATAGCCATCTTCTTCAATCCCCCCCCCCCCCCCGAAACACATGGCTGGCCATTGATGGATAGAATAGCCGCCCGTTCAGCAGGGACTGGCTGATGTCATCGATCCATCTATGGTGGCTGATCAATAAACCTGCCTGTCAGGGTTTTCTCCCCCCCATGTGATCACTGCTGGCGGCAGGGAAGGCCAGCAAAACATAAAAGTTCTGCAGGAGGGATTCCCCCCACAAACATTGACTCTGTTGATGGGGGGGGGGGGGGGGGAATAGAGCAACGTGGAAGGAAAGAAAATTGCATGATCTAGATCAGTGGTTCTCAACCCTGTCCTCAGGTTCCCCCAACAGGCCATGTTTGCAGGTTTTCCCTTATCTTGCACAGGTGCTTTAAATCAGAGTCAATGGCTTGGTATTTTGGACAGATATTTTATCTAAGAGAAATTCCCAAAGCATGGCCTGTTGGGGGTACTTGAGGACGGGGGTTGAGAACCAATGCTCTATAGGACGCTTAAGTTCCTAGCAGGGAGAAGGTGGTTTTGGTAGAAGGAATGAGGGGAGGTTGGAATGCCGAAGAGAATGGTCAATGTGAACCCTCAGCCAAGAGCCTAGCCAACGTTTCTAGGTAAAGTGGGAGCCGGGAAAGGCAAATAAAGTATTATAAGAACATTTCACAACTTGTCTTCCATTTCATAACTTCAAACCGCATTCACTATTTCAAGTGTGACCTCTTAAGTCTACAAAGGAACAAGTCTACTGTTTCCCGTAATCCTCCTCCTGTTATAGAGATGGTCTCCCTCTGCATCACGCCCCCCCGCCCCTCCCTCCTATGTCACACCTCCCGCCCCCTCCCTCTGCGCCACACCCCCACCCCTCCCTCCTACGTCACACCCCCGCCCCTACCTCTGCGTCACACCCCCGCCCCTACCTCTGCGTCACACTCACGCTCCTACCTCTGCGTCACACCCCTGCCCCTCCCTCTGCGTCACACCCCCGCCCCTCCCTCCTGCGTCACACCCCCGCCCCTCCCTCTGCGTCACACCCCCGCCCCTCCCTCTGCGTCACACCCCCGCCCCTCCCTCTGCGTCACCCCCCCCGCCCCTCCCTCTGCGTCACATACTCCATTCAGCCCCTTTGGGAGCAAAGAAAATAGCGAGTACTTCAGGTATAGAGGAGCACGCGACTCCCCATCCTTTCTAATACCATAAGGCAGTAATGGCGAACATCGGCACCCCAGATGTTTTGGAACTACATTTCCCATGATGCTCATGCACTCTGCAATGTAGTGTAGCATTATGGGAAATGTAGTTCCAAAACATCTGGAGTGCCAAGGTTTGCCATAAGGAATCGGAGCTGTTCCAAGTCTCCTGGGTCTACGCTCTGTATTCAGGTGCTGGCAGAGATAGAGCACGCCTCACTCCAATATATTATACAGCGCCAACAGTTTGCGCAGCGCTTTACATCAGGGAAGGCGGTACAGTTTCAATACAGGAGGGATCAGAGTTTATATATATATATATATATATAGTCATGCAGTTACCGCCGCACACCGTATTCGGCTCCAATGTAAGGTAAATGAAAGACAGGCTTTGGCTCAGATCCCAGCCCATCGAGGGTCACGCCCCTCTAGTTAATATATAGGCCACATACACGATTTGTGGCTATTGGCAGCCCAAACCTGGGCAGAGGTTGCATGCTCCCCCATACCTGTAATCACTGGCTACTTCTTAAAGGGGATTCCAATAGCGTACGAGGGGTGGCGTTGCATTGTGGAGAGAGCGTATTAGTGGGTGGGAGTGTCATGAATGCTCAACTTGTGGCCCTCCAGCTGTTGCAGAACTACAAATCCCATGAGGCATTGCAAGGCTAACAGTTACAAGCATGACTCTCAAAGGCAGAGGCATGGTGGGAATTGTAATTCTGCAACAGCTGGAGCGCCGCCGGGTGAGCACTCATATTTGAAGCTATGGAGAGCCGAGCAAAAAAAAAAAAGGGGGGGGGGGCACTGATAAGTGAAACGGCCATCTCTGGTCACCTTGACCCCCATTAATTTCCTGATCCTTTAGATTTTGTCTGCACAACCCCCCATCTCACAGCAATAACCCGTTATCGCGCTAACCATTTTTAAAAATACGTCTTTTAACTGTCGTAGACACCGCTAAACCTAACCAGCATCCCGCCGCACGGTCCCTTTCCCGGAAAAAAAGATAAGCCGCATTCTCTGGTTATCGTTGCAATGCTGCTATCCAGCACTCAGCCTGCATTTTTATTTTCCACACTACCTCTTTTCTGGCCGAAAATGTAATTTTTTTTTTATTACAATATATATAAAATATTATATATATAGAATTATAGTCTTTGGCTCTGTTTTGGAGAGCTTTACAATTCTGTATCTGACCTTGGGGAGAGCGGGAGAATGCTATTTTTTGATATGGGGGGGGGGGGGAGGGATACAAAATGTAAAAAAAAAAAAAAAAAAAAATGAGAATCCACTAAAATTGTTTTAATTTCTAATTTACGCGTTTCAACATTTTTCATCTCATGGATAGTAGTGTCATCTCAGGATTTTATCAACTGCCGTCTATTTTCCGACTCATTTTGTCCATTTTATGACTTCTGTTAGTGGGTTTAACCCCTCGATAACACTATCATGATTGATATCAGTTGTGTCATTCATTTTCTTTACAAAAAGTTGAATTGTTTACTCTTGCCTGAATTAATTAAATTTAAGGGTATTAATATTTTTAGGCACTTTTTTTTTAGTTGTTTTTGTTTGTGTAACTATCAATGTTCTGTTTGAAGTGTCTGTCACAATGATCACTGTGGTGGTGAAAATGTCAATATTGGACACCGCTGTCTGTTATAGGCCCCCGAAACGTGGCGGCAACCATTCCAATTAACCTGGCTGGTATAATAAACGTGCAGCCATTAGGTCTTAGAGCCCTTTAACACTGGGGCGTCGGCGATAAAGCCTCGCTATTTTTAGCGGCGCTTTACCGTTGTTTTTGCGTCGCTATTCGACCGCTAGCGTGGCGCTTTTAACCCCCGCTAGCGGCCGAAAAAGGGTTAAACCGCCCGCAAAACGCTGCTACTGCAGCGTTTTGCCAGTGGTTTGGGACCGCCGTCCATTGATTTCAATGGGCAGGGGTGCTGTAGGAGCAGTGTACACACCGCTCCTACAGCGCCTCAAAGATGCAGCTAGCAGGACTATTTTTTTTAGCGTCCTGCCAGCTCACCGCTCCAGTGTGAAAACCCTTGGAGCCGCTCTTTCAGGGCGCTATTTTTGGCGCTGTAGCACCTCAGTGTGAAAGGGGTCTTAAGGCTGAACTCCGCGATAATCAAATGTTGTCTACATATTACTTTCAGATCTGGGCAGTAATCTAGTGTCACCGGTCACTCTCTTTCCTTGTGCAGGGTAACTGGCTATTGGCTGCCCAAACCTGGGCGGAAGAGGAGGAGGTTGCATGCTCCCCCTTACCTGGAATCATTGTCTCCGCCCCCTCCTGTAGGTATCTGCAGACGGCCCATAGTGGGTGGAGCCTGCTGGGCTCCTCCCACAGCTCATCTCCCTCCTTGTGCAGGGGCAACTGGTCTTTTCTCTGCCCCCTCCTGTAGGTATCTGCAGACAGCCCATAGTGGGTGGAGCCTGCTGGGCCCCTCCTTGCCGCCTGTACACATTGGGCACCAGCTTGTACATTTAAAGTGGATTGTTTTAACTTTTGGCTGTTGTGACCTTTTTATGGAAACATCAATCATGTGTAATCACTGCCTACACATTATCAGTATTTACACATCAGCCCTGAGCAGCAGGAGCCCGTAGGGTCTATGGAGGTCTGTTAACGTTAATACAAATGTTATAATCCATACTGAGCATGGAAACTTTAACTGGATTTCTTTGTGCCAGCATGAGCCCTAACATAATAATATTTTAGGGCTTATTCACAACAAGCCGAATGATAAAGGATCCTTTTTAGTGTGCAAGCTGATGTCCAGATGGTAAGGGGAGGGAGTGACTTGTGCTGTTACAATGCAAAGCACTGTTTACTTTTTTTTACTTTATTGAAACATCATAATGACATTTCATTCATTTCAATGCACCGCAGTGGAGCTGCTTCGTGGTGCTGCAGTGACCAACTTTAGGTAATCACCAGTGATTTGCTGAAAAACATTTGCGTCTTTCTGCAACCCGCCTCGAAGCAGCATTGTGGTGTGAACAGGGCACATAGAAAACAATTGTATTCTGTGGCCCCCCCGGTGTTTCCCATGCATTCTGTGAAGATCAACGCAGCTCAACTTGAACTGGTGTAGACCGATGTGTTACCAATTTGTCACACAAGAGGGCGCCAGTGATGTTGCTGCTAGCGATGCACCAATAGGTCCCCAGTAAACTCTTATCTCTATTTTGACCTCTAAATTGTTCCCCAACGATGCCAGACAATTACACTTGTTGCCCAAGAGAGCAGCCAATTTATTTTTATTTTTTTCAAGGCTCCATAATTCACGAAGAACTGGCGCCATTTCTCTCCCCCTTTTAGCCACGCCACATGGTCGTCCTGTCCACAAATCCGCTCCCACCACTGTGTCAAAGTGACAGGTACACTTCGATTTGTGACCATTATAATTTCTCTATTGTTGGGTTCCATACTGCTCCGCCTTCAGTGATGGGATGTAATCCTTGATTAAACCGCATTAATCGCGCATCTCGTCCTGCATTTTGTAACTTGTAATATGCAAATGCGGCCATTTGCACGTTTTTGAACGAAAAACTGTATTTCCGCTAATGTAAAGCTTGTGTGTCTATGAAAAAATCTCTAACTCCCCCACCCCTGAACTGACCGCGTCATGCGCAGAGTCGCCCGCGTCCGAGGTGAACTTTCCGCAGTATTTGCACATATCTCTGAACTGTAGAGCACAATTGGTCCTTAATGATCAAAGGAGATCCCGTTGCCATAGCAAACCAGAAATGTTTTTTTTTATTTTCCTGTACATCACTGGAAATTGTCAATATTTTTCTTCCAATAAAAAAAAGAAATTAATTAATTTGGACGGTCAGAAAAATTTCAGTTGCTTTTGATGGAATTTTAGCATTTTTTTTTTTTTTAAGAGCATGCAAAAAATAAATAACATTTTTATGGAAATGGTAAAATTGTGATTTGATCCGAATTATTTGTGTATGGGAGAGGAGGGGCATCATGAAAATACCCCAAAGGCAACTGAAAAATGTCACCGAATCCCAAATAATAAACGATCTGAGTATTCCAGATAAAACTTCTTTTTTATTTTTTTGGATAAAGCAGGGAAAGTGTAGAGCCACTTTATTTTTTTTTGTTTTATTATATTTTTTCTGCCGTCTCCACTGAAGACTTTCCCTCACTTCCTATTCTGGTGACACCCAGGACAGGAGGCAAAAGGCAGAATGCATAAAAGTGACAAATTAAACAATATATGTACATTTGTGTATATATAAGATGTATTCTACTATGTTAACCACTTAAGGACCGCCTCCTGCACATATACGTCGGCAGAATGGCACGGCTGGGCACAAGCACGTTCAGGTACGTCCTCTTTAAGCGCCCAGCCGTGGGTGCGCTCCCGCGACCCGAAGCCGCGGGACCCGCGGACCCGATCGCCGCTGGAGTCCCGCAATCGGCCCCAGGAGCTGAAGAACGGGGAGAGCCGCGTGTAAACACAGCTTCCCCGTTCTTCACTGTGGCACCGTCATTGATCGTGTGTTCCCTTTTATAGGGAAACGCAATTGATGATGTCACACCTACAGCCACACCCCCCTACAGTTAGAAACACAGATGAGGTCACACTTAACCCCTTTAGCGCCCCCTAGTGGTTAACTCCCAAACTGCAATTGTCATTTTCACAATAAACAATGCATTTTTTGCTGTGAAAATTACAATGGTCCCAAAAATGTGTCAAAAGTGTCCGCCATAATGTCGCAGTCACGAAAAAAAAAAAATCGCTGATCGCCGCTATTAGTAGTAAAAAAATAAAATAAAAATGCAAGAAAACTATCCCCTATTTTGTAAACGCTATAAATTTTGTGCAAACCAACCGATAAACGCTTATTGGGATTTTTTTTTACCAAAAGTAGGTAGAAGAATACGTATCGGCCTAAACTGAGGAAAACATTTATTTTTTTATAGTTTTTGGGGGATATTTATTACAGCAAAAAGTAAAAAATATTGTTTTTTTTTCAAAATTTTCACTCTATTTTTGTTTATAGTGCAAAAAATAAAAACCGCATAGGTGATTAAATACCACCAAAAGAAAGCTCTATTTGTGGAGAAAAAAAGGATGTTTTGTTTGGAAGCCACGTCGCACGACCGCGCAATTGTCAGTTAAAGCGACGCAGTGCCGAATCGCAAAAACTGGCCTGGGCATTTAGCTGCCTAATGGTCCGGGGCTTAAGTGGTTAAATTAGGGGGATGCTACAATCCATGGCAGCTTTTTTTTTTTTATTATTTAAATGCCCTATTGAAGAGTTTCCTAATTTCCGGTTTAGGTTTATATAAAATAATTTTTTTTTTTTAGCTTATTTCTTTTAGCTTATTCGGGTAATTGTAAAACCCCCGTTATCCATTTGTAGATTTTTCTAATTTCCGGTCCAGCCCAAGTCAAGAAATTAGGGGAGATCTACATTATGAACACATTTAAATAATAAGTGTATGTATGGGTGTGGGTATATATATATATATATATATATATATATATATATATATATATATATATAAAAATAAAAGAAAAAAATTATTTGGTCCTGCAAAAGAAATCTGCCACAGACTAATTATAGATATTATATAGAATTATTATATATAATTTGTATCTATATAAGATTTATATACAGTTAAAAAAAAATGTATATAATTTTTTTTTTTTTTTTTAATTCCCTTAAATTAAATTTCATTTCTAAGTTTATCACGTTTTGTACTGTTGAACTGAAGCCTAACTGATTGTACAATCAGATTGTGTCACACGCGTGTGACCAGCCTTAGGGAATGCTATTGGCAACCTCCAGACACTTTGATCATTAAGGCGGAGGATGGGTGTGTGTGTGGTGTACTGTAACAAGTGTGTTTTCGACTTTTTTGTTTCCTTTTTCTTTTTTATTTTTTTGTTCCTTTTTCAACAAAAGCTTTAACAACAAACTCTTTGTGTTTCAAGCAGCAGTGCCACTTAAAATGGATTGCAATAAAAACAATAATTAAAAAACAAAAAACAAACAATGTATTAGCAACATTAGGTTTTTATTGGTTTCTCGTGTTTTTGTTTTATATGCTGACCCAGCGGCAAGGGATCAAATGGAATTGTCTGTAAGTTGGTTCTAAGTGCCTTGAAATAAAAAAATACAAAAAGTATATAAAATATTTTGCATTGTAGAAAAGTAAAGAGTTAATTTTACCGTAAATTATGGGATGGAGTTTTTTTTTTTTTTCTTTTCAATAAAAATAGTTTTATGTGTGTGCGTGTGGATTCCTATTTCTTTAATCATTTATCTTAAAAGTAGCCTTTTTTTACCATTTTAACATGGAGGAATCCTTGAAATAACTTTCAGATTTTACTACGTATTATTGGCTTACAGCTTATACCATGTTGGTGAGATATAAGGAAATAAAAATAATTTGTAGTGCATTTGGGACCCAGGGCTGCTCTATACAACACATTGGTGATCAGTGGGAAGAATGTCCCTTACATTGGTGATCAGTGGGAAGAATGTCCCTTACATTGGTGATCAGTGGGAAGAATGTCTCTTACATTGGTGATCAGTGGGAAGAATGTCCCTTACATTGGTGATCAGTGGGAAGAATGTCCCTTACATTGGTGATCAGTGGGAAGAATGTCCCTTACATTGGTGATCAGTGGGAAGAATGTCCCTTACATTGGTGATCAGTGGGAAGAATGTCCCTTACATTGGTGATCAGTGGGAAGAATGTCCCTTACATTGGTGATCAGTGGGAAGAATGTCTCTTACATTGGTGATCAGTGGGAAGAATGTTCCTTACATTGGTGATCAGTGAGAAGAATGTTCCTTACATTGGTGATCAGTGAGAAGAATGTCCCTTACATTGGTGATCAGTGGGAAGAATGTTCCTTACATTGGTGATCAGTGGGAAGAATGCTCCTTACATTGGTGATCAGTGAGAAGAATGTCCCTTACATTGGTGATCAGTGGGAAGAATGTCCCTTACATTGGTGATCAGTGGGAAGAATGTTCCTTACATTGGTGATCAGTGGGAAGAATGTCCCTTACATTGGTGATCAGTGAGAAGAATGCTCCTTACATTGGTGATCAGTGAGAAGAATAGTCCTTACATTGGTGATCAGTGGGAAGAATGTCCCTTACATTGGTGATCAGTGGGAAGAATGTCCCTTACATTGGTGATCAGTGGGAAGAATGTCCCTTACATTGGTGATCAGTGGGAAGAATGTTCCTTACATTGGTGATCAGTGGGAAGAATGTTCCTTACATTGGTGATCAGTGGGAAGAATGTCCCTTACATTGGTGGACAGTGGGAAGAATGTCCCTTACATTGGTGATCAGTGGGAAGAATGTCCCTTACATTGGTGATCAGTGGGAAGAATGTCCCTTACATTGGTGATCAGTGGGAAGAATGTTCCTTACATTGGTGATCAGTGAGAAGAATGTCCCTTACATTGGTGATCAGTGAGAAGAATGTCCCTTACATTGGTGTCAGTGAGAAGAATGTTCCTTACATTGGTGATCAGTGAGAAGAATGTTCCTTACATTGGTGATCAGTGGGAAGAATGTTCCTTACATTGGTGATCAGTGGGAAGAATGTCCCTTACATTGGTGATCAGTGAGAAGAATGTTCCTTACATTGGTGATCAGTGAGAAGAATGTTCCTTACATTGGTGATCAGTGAGAAGAATGTCCCTTACATTGGTGATCAGTGGGAAGAATGTCCCTTACATTGGTGATCAGTGAGAAGAATGTTCCTTACATTGGTGATCAGTGGGAAGAATGTCCCTTACATTGGTGATCAGTGGGAAGAATGTCCCTTACATTGGTGATCAGTGGGAAGAATGTCCCTTACATTGGTGATCAGTGGGAAGAATGTTCCTTACATTGGTGATCAGTGGGAAGAATGTTCCTTACATTGGTGATCAGTGGGAAGAATGTCCCTTACATTGGTGATCAGTGGGAAGAATGTCCCTTACATTGATGATCAGTGGGAAGAATGTCCCTTACATTGGTGATCAGTGGGAAGAATGTCCCTTACATTGGTGGACAGTGGGAAGAATGTCCCTTACATTGGTGATCAGTGGGAAGAATGTCCCTTACATTGGTGATCAGTGGGAAGAATGTCCCTTACATTGGTGATCAGTGGGAAGAATGCTCCTTACATTGGTGATCAGTGGGAAGAATGTCCCTTACATTGGTGGACAGTGGGAAGAATGTCCCTTACATTGGTGGTCAGTGGGAAGAATGTCCCTTACATTGGTGATCAGTGGGAAGAATGTTCCTTACATTGGTGATCAGTGGGAAGAATGTTCCTTACATTGGTGATCAGTGGGAAGAATGTCCCTTACATTGGTGATCAGTGAGAAGAATGTTCCTTACATTGGTGATCAGTGGGAAGAATGCTCCTTACATTGGTGATCAGTGGGAAGAATGTTCCTTACATTGGTGATCAGTGGGAAGAATGTCCCTTACATTGGTGATCAGTGGGAAGAATGTTCCTTACATTGGTGATCAGTGGGAAGAATGTCCCTTACATTGGTGATCAGTGGGAAGAATGTTCCTTACATTGGTGATCAGTGAGAAGAATGTTTCTTACATTGGTGATCAGTGGGAAGAATGTCCCTTACATTGGTGGTCAGTGGGAAGAATGTCCCTTACATTGGTGGACAGTGGGAAGAATGTCCCTTACATTGGTGGTCAGTGGGAAGAATGTCCCTTACATTGGTGATCAGTGAGAAGAATGTTCCTTACATTGGTGATCAGTGGGAAGAATGTTTCTTACATTGGTGATCAGTGGGAAGAATGTCCCTTACATTGGTGATCAGTGAGAAGAATGTTCCTTACATTGGTGATCAGTGAGAAGAATGTTCCTTACATTGGTGATCAGTGGGAAGAATGTCCCTTACATTGGTGATCAGTGAGAAGAATGTTCCTTACATTGGTGATCAGAGGGAAGAATGTTCCTTACATTGGTGATCAGTGGGAAGAATGTTCCTTACATTGGTGATCAGTGAGAAGAATGTTTCTTACATTGGTGATCAGTGGGAAGAATGTCCCTTACATTGGTGATCAGTGGGAAGAATGTCCCTTACATTGGTGATCAGTGGGAAGAATGTCCCTTACACTGGTGATCAGTGGGAAGAATGTTCCTTACATTGGTGATCAGTGGGAAGAATGTTCCTTACATTGGTGATCAGTGAGAAGAATGTTTCTTACATTGGTGATCAGTGGGAAGAATGTTCCTTACATTGGTGATCAGTGGGAAGAATGTCCCTTACATTGGTGATCAGTGGGAAGAATGTCCCTTACACTGGTGATCAGTGGGAAGAATGTTCCTTACATTGGTGATCAGTGGGAAGAATGTTCCTTACATTGGTGATCAGTGGGAAGAATGTCCCTTACAATGGTGATCAGTGGGAAGAATGTCCCTTACATTGGTGATCAGTGGGAAGAATGTTCCTTACATTGGTGATCAGTGAGAAGAATGTCCCTTACATTGGTGATCAGTGAGAAGAATGCCCCTTACATTGGTGATCAGAGAGAAGAATGTCCCTTACATTGGTGATCAGTGGGAAGAATGTCCCTTACATTGGTGATCAGTGGGAAGAATGTCCCTTACATTGGTGATCAGTGGGAAGAATGTCCCTTACATTGGTGATCAGTGGGAAGAATGCTCCTTACATTGGTGATCAGTGGGAAGAATGCTCCTTACATTGGTGATCAGTGGGAAGAATGTCCCTATAAGTTACTGTTCCCTGACAGTAATTTGAATCCTCTGCCGCATACAAACTATTTGCTTTATACTGTTGAAATATGTAAACTGACACTGCTAAAACTCAGTTTGAGATGCCTGTTTCCTGGCTGAGCAAAATTATTCAATGCTTTGTGTCATCTGCCCTGAATAAAGAGGTGGATGGAGATCCTAAGTACAGTGCCTTGAAATTTTCCACATTTTGTCATATTACAACTAAAAACATAAATGTATTGTATGTGATAGACCAACACAAAGTGGCACATAATTGTGAAGTGGAAGGAAAATGATAAATGTTTTTCTAATTTTTTTTTTTACAAATATATGAAAAGTGTGGGGTACATTTGTATGGCGCCCCCCGGAGTCACTACTTCGTAGAACCGCCTTCCACTGTAATTACAGCTGCAAGTCTTTTTGGGGATGTCTTTACCAGCTTTGCACATCTAGAGAGTCACATTTTTGCCCATTCTTCTTTGCAGAATAGCTCAAGCTCTGTCAGATTGGATGGAGAGCGTCTGTGATCAGCAATTTTCAAGTCTTGCCACAGATTCTCAATGTGATTTAGGTCTGGACTGTGACTGGGCCATTCTAACACATGATATAAACCATTCCATTGTAGCTCTGGCTGTATGTTTAGGGTCGTTGCCGTGCTGGAAGGTGAACCTCCACCCCAGTCTCAAGTCTTTTGCAGACTCTAAAAGGTTTTATTCTAAGATTGTCCTGTATTTGGCTCCATCCATCTTCCCATCACCTCTGACCAGCTTCCCTATCCCTGCTGAAGAAAAGCATCCCCACAACATGATGCTGCCACCACCATGTTTCACAGTGGGGATGGTGTGCAGTGTTAGTTTTCTTCTACACAGTGTTTTGCATTTAGACCAAAAAGTTCGATTTTGGTCTCATCTTCCACATGTTTTTTTTTTTTTTTTTTTCTTATAACCTAACCCTGCTTTAGACTTCTCCACAACTTTATCCCTGACCTGTCTGGTGTGTTCCTAGGCCTTCATGATGCAGTTTGTTCACTAAGGTTCTTTAACCATTTAAGACCCGGACCTTTAGGCAGCTAAAGGACCCGGCCAGGTTTTGCGATTTGGCACTGCGTGACTTTAACAGACAATTGCGCGGTTGTGCGACGTGGCTCCCAAACAAAATTGGCGTCCTTTTTCCCCCTACAAATAGAGCTTTGGTGGTATTTGATCACCTCTGCGGTTTTTTATTTTTTGCGCTATAAACAAAAATAGAGCGACAATTTTGAACAAAAATTCAATATTTTTTACTTTTTGCTGTAATAAATATCCCCCAAAAATATAAAAAAAGTGTTTTTCCTCAGTTTAGGCCGATAAGTATTCTTCTACCTATTTTTGGTAAAAAAAAAAAAAAAAAATTGCAATAAGCGTTTTTCGGTTGGTTTGCGCAAAATTTATAGCGTTTACAAAATTGGGGATAGTTTTATTGCATTTTTTTTTTATTTTTTTTTACTACTAATGGCGGCAATCAGCGATTTTTTTCGTGACTGCGACATTATGGCGGACACTTCGGACAATTTTTACACATTTTTGGGACCACTGTCATTTTCACAGCAAAAAATGCATTTAAATTGCATTGTTTACTGTGAAAATGACAATTGCAGTTTGGGAGTTAACCACAAGGGGGCGCTGAAGGGGTTATGTGTGACCTCATTTGCGTTTACAACTGTAGGGGGGTGTGGCTGTAGGTGTGACATCATCGATTGTGTATCCCTATAAAAGGGATCACACGATCGATGACGCCACCACAGTGAAGAACGGGGAAGCCGTGTTTACACACAGCTCTCTCCGTTCTTCAGCTCCGGGGACCGATCACGGGACTCCAGCGGCGATCGGGTCCCGCGCGCCCGCAGCTGGGTACTAGCACAGGACATACCTATACGTGCATGGGCCCAGCCGTGCTATTCTGCCAACGTAAATGTGCAGGAGGCGGTCCTTAAGTGGTTAACAAACCTCTGAGGGCTTCACAGAGCAGCTGTATTTATACTGAGATTAGATCACACACAGGTGGACTCTATTAATTATGTGATTTCTAAAGGCAATTGGTTGCACTAGATTACAGTTGGGTCCCTTTCACATAGAGCAGATCAGTAATGATCCGCCCCGTGAACCTCCGCTTGCTCAGCAGGGATCACTCCGTTGATCCCCGCTGAGCCGGCGGATGACAGGGCGGTCCCTGGACACTGTGCAGGGTCCGCCCTGTCTTTTCTCCACTCTCCCCTATGGGGGGGGGGGGGGGAAATCGGATGGAAAAGTAGGTTTTTCCTCCGTCACACTTTGGTGGGTCGGATGTCACCACTGACATCCGCGGCTCTGTAGAGGGCGCACGGAGCGCCCGTTCAGGTCCGCCTGAAAAACTGGCAGGCGGACCTGAAAGGGCCGCCCGTGTGAAAGAGCCCTTGGGGGTATCCGAGTAAAGGGGGGCTAAATACAAATGCAAGCCACACTTTTCTGATATAAAAATAAAGCCATTTATCATTTTCCTTCCACTTCACAATTATGTGTCACTTTGTGTTGGTCTATCACATAAAATCCCAATAAAATACATTTATGTTTTTGGTTGTAACATGACAAAATGTGGAAAATTTCAAGGGGTATGAATACTTGCAATGCACTATATGATTTTAATTGTTTTTATATATGTAATTGTAGGTTAGTTCGCAGTATCGACACCAGGGGCCGTCACTAGCTAGCGCCGTGCACATTTGGTATATGTCTGCTTTATATTGATTCACAGCTGATGGGGGGGGGAAAGAAAAACAAAACACAAATACCTAGAAAAGCAAGAACATTCTAAGAACAGGGAAGCTGGCCAACAGATGGGGAGCCTGGTGTACATACAGAGAGCATTCCTACTGGAGGCAGTAGAGGTGGAACTACAACTCTCAGCATGCACTAATTAACCACTTAAGACCCAGACCTTTAGGCAGCTAAAGGACCTGGCCAGTTTTTGCGATTCAGCACTGCGTCGGTTTAACAGACAATTGCGCGGTCGTGCGACGTGGCTCCCAAACAAAATTGGCATCCTTTTTTTTCCCACAAATAGAGCTTTCTTTTGGTGGTATTTGATCACCTCTGCGGTTTTTATTTTTTGCGCTATAAACAAAAATAGAGCCACAATTTTTAAAAAAATGCAATATGTTTTACTTTTTTGCTATAATAAATATCCCCCAAAAATATATAAAAAAAAAAAAAATTTTCCTCAGTTTAGGCCGATACGTATTCTTCTACATATTTTTGGTAAAAGAAAAAAAATCGCAATAAGTGTTTATCGATTGGTTTGCGCAAAATTTATAGCATTTGCAAAATAGGGGATAGTTTTATTGCATTTTTATAAAAAAAATATATTTTTTTTACTAGATAGTAAGGTGCATGAACCAGACAACGGGGAACCTAAATGCACTTCCGGCGCCGGGGATCTAATATCAACTGATCCCAAGTGAAGAAAAAGATGTAGCAACAAGTGAAGTGGATTCTATCAATAGTGATTAAAATTGATAAAAAGGCCAAGAGCAGCTATTTAAAATGGGTAAAACCATTGACAGTATAAAAACAAAGTATCAAATAAAAAGAACTATGGTTCAAAATGATAAAAACAGCGCTGTTTAAAAAGTGGTAAATAACCCCAAAGGAGAGGTTTCTATTGAAGATACAGGTGTGAAGTGCTGGGTGATCAAAAAATAGGTGGAAGTGCACCCTAAACCCTATTTGAGATTCACCCGTATGATGTGAGAGTGCCCACTTCTGAAATATAGGCTTAACGCAGCCTGTAAAGGGGACGTTTTAAACTCACAAGCACTCCTTCAAATGATCTTCAAATTTCTCTGTGACGGTCAAGCTTGGTGATGTTACATGTAAACAATAAGAACACTAGGATAGTGAAGTACTGCTAACATTAAACCATACACTCTTAAGGAAAAGTATTCCCCTATGTAAAATGCCCGTACAGGAAAATAAACAAGAATGAACAAAAAGCAAGCCTGTGTTCTCTGCTGCTGTCTGCTGTAGTCACCGTCCTATGGACACCAGGGGCCGCACGAGTGCTTCTGACGCTGGTAAACAGGTGGATGGTTTGTAGACTGCAGGGAGGCTTCCGTGTTGCGCTGTTGTAGCCACGATCTGACGCGCTTCGTCACTTCCGACTTCAACAGAGGACGCCCTCTGTTGAAGTCGGAAGTGACGAAACGCGTCAGGGCGTGGCTACAACAGCGCAACACGGAAGCCTCCCTGCAGTCTACAAACCATCCACCTGTTTACCAGCGTCAGAAGCACTCGTGCGGCCCCTGGTGTCCATAGGACGGTGACTACAGCAGACAGCAGCAGAGAACACAGGCTTGCTTTTTGTTCATTCTTGTTTATTTTCCTGTACGGGCATTTTACATAGGGGAATACTTTTCCTTAAGAGTGTATGGTTTAATGTTAGCAGTACTTCACTATCCTAGTGTTCTTATTGTTTACATGTAACATTACCAAGCTTGACCGTCACAGAGAAATTTGAAGATCATTTGAAGGAGTGCTTGTGAGTTTAAAACGTCCCCTTTACAGGCTGCGTTAAGCCTATATTTCAGAAGTGGGCACTCTCACATCATACGGGTGAATCTCAAATAGGGTTTAGGGTGCACTTCCACCTATTTTTTGATCACCCAGCACTTCACACCTGTATCTTCAATAGAAACCTCTCCTTTGGGGTTATTTACCACTTTTTACACAGCGCTGTTTTTATCATTTTGAACCATAGTTCTTTTTATTTGATACTTTGTTTTTATATTTTTTTTACTACTAATGGCGGCGATCAGCGTTTTTTTCGTAACTGCGACATTATGGTGGACACATCGAACAATTTTGGGACCATCGTCATTTTCACAGCAAAAAATGCATTAAAAATGCATTGTTTACTGTGAAAATGACAATTGCAGTTTGGGAGTTAACCACAAGGGGGCGCTAAAGGGGTTAAGTGTGACCTCATCTCTGTTTCCAACTGCAGGGGGGTGTGGCTGTAGGTGTGACGTCATTGATTGCGTTTCCCTATAACAGGGAACACACCATCAATGACGGCGCCACAGTGAAGAACGGGGAAGCTGTGTTTACACATGGCTCTCCTCGTTCTTCAGCTCCGCCCCACGGCTGGGCTTAAAAGGCAACGTACAGGTACGTGGATGTGCCATTCTGCCGACGTATATCGGCGTGAAGGGGTCCTTAAGTGGTTAAAATGGACAGGGTTACAATTAAAACATCTGAATTTTTTATTCTAAAGGAGATCCCATATTTTCCTTTTAGAAATGAAAAAAAAAAACATTGGCCTTTTTGTTTGTTTGTTTTGGAGCCAGGTCAGTCTGCCCTGATCAAAGTGAGGGAGCCTGAGCTTTCACCCTCGGCTTGGAATGGAGAAGGTCAAGCAGGCCAGGAAAATAGCATTTTCATAGGAGGCCCAACTACTATATTTCCCCTACTACTGGTTTCCTTTAACCTCGTGGCGCCCCCAGGCCGTCATATGACGTCCTTGTCTTTGTGCGGTGATATCTGAATGATGGGTGTAGCTGCAGGCATCAATCAGATATCGGCATTTTCAGCCGGCGATTCCCTACACCAGAAGAGCAAATCACAGCGGCTGTTCAGCCGCTCGATCGTTCTTACAGGAGGCAAGAGGGGGACGCTCCCGGTGCTTCTACCGACTTCACCTTAGCGATCGGTGAGTCAGAGAAAAGATCCGCCGGCCCCGGATGTTGACGATAGAGATTTCGGGCGGACCAGGTGGTCCCGGAGTCTCTATGATCCTCGGAGGCCGGGCGCGATGTTATGACATCACGTCCAGCCTAGAGGTGATATGCGAGGTCTTATTGACCCCCCCCCCCATATCTCACTGTAAAGAGGACCTGTCATGCCATATTCCTATTACAAGGGATGTTTACGTTCCTTGTAATGGGAATAAAAGTGATCAATTTTTTTAAAGTGCCAAAGTAAAAAAAAAAGAAAGTATAATTAGAAAGAAATATAAAAATATTGTTAAGTGCCCCGTCCCCGTGAGCTGGCACGCAGAAGCGAACGCAAACGTAAGTCCCGCCCACATATAAAAACGGTGTTCAACCCACACATGTGAGGTGTCACTGCAAACGTTAGAACGAGAGCAATAATTCTAGCCCTAGACCTCCTCTGTAACTCAAAACATGTAACCAGTAAACAAATTAAAAGCGTCGCCTATGGGGATTTTTAAGTACCAAAGTTTGGCGCCATTCCACGAGCGTGTGCAATTTTGAAGCGTGACATGTTAGGTATCTATTTACTCGGCGTAACTTCATCTTTCACATTATGCAAAAAAAATGTTGTGGTGAAGGTCTGCAATAGATCCAACTGGAATGGCTAGCTTGGTCTTGCACCTGGCTGCCTTCCCCTATAGCAGTGATGGCGAACCTTGGCACAACAGATGTTTTGGAACTACATTTCCCATGATGCTCAACTACACTGCCGAGTGCTTGAGCATCATGGGAAATGTAGTTCTGAAACATCTGGGGTGCCAAGGTTTGCCATCACTGCCCTATAGGCTCTGGGTGATTAACAAAACAGAGGTTTACTCACTCAGTCCCTAGTGTCCTGTAGCAGGGTAACTTCTGATCAGGCCTCCTGCTGAACAGGTTCCATGTGCTCCTGGGGGTGTCCCAGACATGCCTGACTGAGATAGAAGGGGGCGAGGATTAGGCGAGGATTAGGCGAGGATTAGGCGAGGATTTCTTCCCTGTCACTCCTCTCTCTGGCACCTTCTGCCTGGAGGCAGAGCCCCCCGGTACAGGGGTCCCCTCCATATCTCTGGATCCTCTACCACAATATTTAAGGGTCACCTCCCCACCTTCTGGGACATCCTTACCAAGGAAAAAGCAGAGATTTCTTGAGTATTCAGGCTCTCTTTTCCATTCTCCCACCCAATAAGTTCTGGAACTTACTAGAAGCTTCCAGAAGCCAGGGGGAGGTGACAGCGACTTTACTTGACTCCAGTTGAACTGACTTCACCGACTAAAGTGAAGCCCAACTAACTTTGCCTATCTTATCCCGACTATATATACACAAGGGGGGTGCTAACAAGGGAGCGGTTTTACCTGCCCCACACCAGCACTCACTGAGATTATACATTGTAGTCTGTCAGCCAATTCCGGCCAATGATTCATGGTCAGGATCTGCTGCTCAGCTGTGTCCAATCACAGCCCAGAGCCCTGTGTTGATAATCAACATAGGGGTAGATTCACATACGCCGCCGTAATTTGAATTCCGCGCCCTCGTAGCGTTACGCCGATTCACAAAGGCAGTTACGCTGAAAAAATAGGCTTCCTCCACCGACGTAACTTGATTGCGGCGGCGTAGAATTGTGTGCAATATAACTTTGGCCGCTAGGGGCGCTTCCGTTGTTGTCGGCGTAGAATATGCTAATTTCCTAGATACGCCGATTCACAAACGTACGTGCGCCCGGCGTTCGTTTTTTTACGTCGTTTGCGTTAAGGCTTTTTCGGCGTAAGGTTGTTCCTGCTATTAGGAGGCACAGCCAATGTTAAGTATGGCCGTCGTTCCCGCTTTCGAAATTTGAATTATTTACGTCGTTTGGGTAAGTCGTTCGCGAATAGGGCTGGACGTAATTTACGTTCACGTCAAAACCAATACGTCGTTACGCCGTACTTGGAAGCAATGCACACTGTGATATGTACACAGACGGCGAATGCGCCGTTCGTAAATCACGTCAGGTCATCACATATTACCATAAAACACGCCCCCTTCCCCATTTGAATTACGCGGGCTTACGCCGGCCCCATTTACGCTACGCCGCCGCGACTTACGGAGCAAGTGCTTTGTGAATACTGCACTTGCTCCTGTAAGTTGCGGAGGCGTAGCGTAAATACATTACGCTGCGCCGCCGTAACTTATAGCGTAGCTACCTGAATCTACCCCATAGAGTTATATACAAAGGGAATGATCACTCTGTGTCTTCTCCCTGCAAAGCAGTGATAAGAAACAAAGACATTACACATTGTCAGGCACACAGTTAACCTGTTGAAAGCCCTAGATCAGGGATATGCAATTAGTGGACCTCCAGCTGTTGCAAAACTACAAGTCCCATCATGCCTCTGGGTGTCATGCTTGTGGCTGTCAGTCTTACTATGCTTTATGGGACTTGTAGTTCTGCAACAGCTGGAGGTCCGCTAATTCCATATACCTTCCCTAGATGTTAACCCCTTGACAGCCAGTGTCATTAGTACAGCGACCATGTATAATTTTAACACTGATGACTGTATTAGTGTCACTGGAGATGTCAGTGTCAGCAAGTCAGTTCCTCCCAGCATCAGTAAGTGTCACACTGCACTATCACAGTCCCACTATAAGTAGCTGATTGCTGCCATTAGTAGTATAAAAAAAATTAAAAAGATAATTATATATATATATATATATATATATATATATATATATATATATATATATATATATATATATACACATACATACACACACACACACCATAGTTTGTAGACGCTATAACTTTCACGCAGGACAAATAGAGGGATAAATCATCCTGGCGGGGACACAGACTGCAGTAAAAACCAGACCGGGGTTCCAACCCTTTCACACACTATCCAGTATATATTTTTTTTACAGGTTATTGTCAAAAATATTGTGACGCCTACCTTTACACACACATGAACTTTATTGGCATCCCAGTATTTAGTATGTAGGGTTCAATATTGAGTTGGCCCCGCCCTTTGCAGATATAACAGCTTCAACTCTTCTGGGAAGGCCGTCCACAAGGTTTAGGAGTGTCTATGGGAATGTTTGACCATTCTTCCAGAGGCATATTTATGAGGTCAGGCACTGATGTGGACGAGAAGGCCTGGCTCGCCTTCTCCACTCTAAATTATCCCAAAGATATTCTATCAGGTTGAGGTCAGGACTCTGTGCAGGCCAGTCAAGTTCCTCCACCCCAAACTCGCTCATCCATGTCTTTATGGACCTTGCTTTGTGCACTGGTGTGCAGTCATGTTGGAACAGGAAGGGGTCATCCCCCAAACTGTTCCCACAAAGTTGGGAGCATGAAATTGTCCAAAATGTCTTGGTATGCTGACTCCTTAAGAGTTCCCTTCACTGGAACCAAGGGGCCAATCCCAACCCCTGAATAACAACCCCAAACCAGAAACCCCTCTCCACCGCATTATTTAGACCAGTGCACAAAGCAAGGTCCATAAAGACATGGATGAGAGAGTTTGGGGTGGAGGAACTTGACTGGCCTGCACAGAGTCCTGACCTCAACCCGATAGAACACCTTTGGGATGAATTAGAGCGGAGACTGTGAGCCAGGCCTTCTTGTCCACATCAGTGCCTGACCTCACAAATGCGCTTCTGGAAGAATGTTTAACCACTTGAGACCCGCGCTATTGACAAAAGACGTCAACAGCGCGGCTCTCAAGTGCCAGGTGGACGTCTTTTTAAAAGCATTACCCGCGCGCACCACTGGGTGGCACGGAGCGGGTAAACACTGTCCCGGCGCATCGCTGGGAAGCCGATGCGTGTACCTGGCGGCCGCGATCTCCGCCGGGTACACGCGATCGTCGGTAACACAGCAGGGACGTGGAGCTATGTGTGTAAACACAGAGCTCCACGTGCTGTCAGAGGAGAGGAGACCGATCTGTGTTCCTTGTACATAGGGACACAGCATCGGTCACCTCCCCCAATCAGTCCCCTCCCCCCACACAGTTAGAACACACCCAGGATACACATTTAACCCCTTCCTCACCCCCTAGTGTTAACCCCTTCCCTGCCAGTCACATTTATACAGTCATTAGTGCATTTTTATAGCACTGATCGCTGTATAAATGTGAATGGTCCCAAATTTGTGTCAAAAGTGTCCGATACGTCCGCCGCAATATCGCAGTCCCAATAAAAATCGCAGATCGCCGCCATTACTAGTAAAAAAAAAAATCATAATTCTGTTCCCCATTTTGTTGGCGCTATAACTTTTGCGCAAACCAGTCGCTTATTGCGATTTTTTTTTTTTAACAAAAATATGTCGAAAAATACGTATCGGCCTTAACTGAGAAAAAAAATTGTTTTTTTTAAAAAAAAAATTGGGATATTTATTATAGCAACAAGTAAAAAATATATATATTTTTTTAAATTGTCGCTTTTTTTTGTTTATAGCGCAAAAAATAAAAACCGCAGAGGTGATCAAATACCACCAAAAGAAAGCTCTATTTGTGGGGAAAAAAAGGACATCAATTTTGTTTGGGACCCACGTCGCACGACCGCGCAAATGTCAGTTAAAGCGACGCAGTGCCGGAAGCTGAAATTTCGCCTGGGCACGAAGGGGGTTTATGTGCCCAGTAAGCAAGTGGTTAAACATTCCCATAGACACCCCTAAACCTTGTGGACGGCCTTCCCAGAAGAGATGAAAGTTCATGTGTGTGTGTAACGGCAGGTGTCCCAATACTTTTGGTAATATAGTGTATATATCTATATCGACCTTAATATTGAACAGAATAATTATGGTGAGATTCCTCATGGCCACAGACGGAGAATAAAAAAATCTTCACAATTAAACAGAAATAAAATGCTTGTCCATGAATGTGGACACTTGACAGGGAATTCCACGAGCTCCTCACATCTTTGTGCCACATGTCAGTGTTCAGGACATTCCTTTATCATGCCAGTGGGGCTGGGCACCGTCCTCTGTCAGACAGGGTGAGCCGGGAATGTTCCTTTGTCATACAAGGGGGGGGGGGGGGGGGGGGGGGAGGGGTGTTCTGGTACCATGCAAAAGGAAGATGCCTGGGGACGTTCCTGTATCATTAGGGGTGGGGAGGGGGTACGTTCCTGCGTCATACGAGGAGTGCTGGGGACATCTTTGTGTCATATGAGGGGGGCTATCACCAGTACCACCATCTGCCCAACATTCGACTATAAAGTGTAGAAACTCTACTCTGGTCAACAATGAAGGAAAACTGACAGAGATGGAAAATAAAAAGTTTCTCTGAACTTCTCGACAGAAATAAAACGCATCTCCATGAATGTGGACACTTGTCATGGAATTCCACAAGTTCTTCACATCTTTGTGCCACATGTCACTTCAAGATGTTCCGGAGTCATACATGCTGTCAGATGAGGGGGGCTGAGGACATTCCAGTGCCATATGAGTAGGGGACGTTCCTGTGTCATACAATGGATGCTGGAGACATTTCTGTGGTCACAAAGGGGTGCTGGGGACGTTCCTGTGTCATACAATGGATGCTGGAGACGTTGCTGGGGTCACAAGGGGTGCTGGGGAGGTTCATGTGTCATACAATGGATGCTGGAGACGTTGTTGGGGTCACAAAGGGGTGCTGGGGAAGTTCCTGTGTCAAACAATGGATGCTGGAGATGTTGCTGGGGTCACAAGGGGTGCTGGGGACATTCCTGTGTCATACAATGGATGCTGGAGACATTGCTGGGGTCACAAAGGGGTGCTGGGGACGTTCCTGTGTCATACAATGGATGCTGGAGACATTGCTGGGGTCACAAAGGGTTGCTGGGGACGTTCCTGTGTCAAACAATGGATGCTGGAGACGTTGCTGGGGTCACAAGGGGTGCTGGGGACGTTCCTGTGTCATACAATGGATGCTGGAGACGTTGCTGGGGTCACAAAGGGGTGCTGGGGACGTTCCTGTGTCATACAATGGATGCTGGAGACGTTGCTGGGGTCACAAAGGGGTACTTTCATAATGGAAACACCCAAAATAGCGTACCGTACCGAACCGATCCGCTCAGTGGAAACGAGGCATTAGTGTCACAATTCCCAGGAGTCAGTGTGGATCGCCGCCGCATCACAACAGGGCGGGCACTTCCGACGCCGCCGCCCATTGTGATGGCAATCGCGACGTCATAAGTGTACGTCGCTGTACATACTGCGCATGCTCGAGAACGGGCGGTGCATGCTGGTCGCTCAGCTGCACCGTATCCCGGAAGATAGTGCTTGTGGGCTTCACATGCCCACAAGCAATATGGAACATGCCAGGATAGAAGAGTATAAGATATCGTATGTTCGTAAATTGGCAATCGTGCAGCGATCGATCCCTAAAAACGTGAGCAACATAACTAATAGTATTTAAAAAACTATATCCATCCAAAAAATAAAAAATGTAAACAGTTGGAACTCCGCTTTAGGTCTAAAGGACGGTTCCGTTCTCCTCCAGTCCTGTCTCCGCCAGCGACGCGTCATTGCTGAGAGATTCCTCACAGTCTGTAGACTTTATCTCTGCGCGGTCTTTCCAGATTTGGCCGGTCTTCTTTAGATCCCGAGTGGCCTAAATATTTTAGCGGGGATGACGATGACCTCACCCTGCCATGTTCCAGCTGCTTCTCCTTTACGTGGAAAACAGCCCCATTTTTTATGCTGCTTAGATATTCATGTGGCTTCCACAGCCGGTTCTCCGCAGCCAGAAATTCCTCAGCGCACAGTAATCCCAAACCGCAGTGAAGCTCCAGCCAGTACGTTGTGTTTTAAACGATAACGGTTTAGATCTTGTACTATTTTTTTATTTTTGTGTCCCTTTTTGGAAGACTTCTCCTAATTTCCTGTGGGGTCACCAGCACAGGATGTAAAAGGAAATTTCATCAATGTGCGGGCTGAGAAATAAAAATGCAAGGTTTTTAAAGACCCTATCTATCCAAAAAAAGAACATTAGGCCTAGTACACATGAGAGGATTTATCCGCGGATTTGGATCCGATGGAGTGTACTCACCATAGGATCGAAATCCGCGCCGAAATCCCCTCGCGATGACGTGTCGCGCCGTCGCCGCGATGATGACGCGGCGACGAGCGCGACGCTGTCATATAAGGAATTCCACGCATGCGTCGAATCATTACGACGCATGCGGGGGATCCCTTCGGACGGATTGATCCGGTGAGTCTGTACAGACCAGCGGATCAATCCATTGGGATGGATTCAAGCGGATAGATTTGAAAGCATGTCTTCAAATTTTTATCCGCTTGAAATCCATCCCAGGGGATAAAAATCCGCGGAAACAGATCCGCTGGATTGTACACACCATAGGATCTATCCGCTGGAGCCGGTCCGCGGATCAATTCCAGCGGATGGATCCTCTCGTGTGTACGGGGCCTTAGAGGTACTTTCATGCAGTTCCATCCTTCCCATGCCAGAGGATAAATGTGGAGGTTCAGGGAATCTGAGTGATTAGGTCAATGCCTGAAGCTTGAGCTAAAGACAACTTCAGATGGTTGAGTTCTGTCAGCATGCCAAACCATCCTTCAAGGTCTGTAGCTAATGTAGAAGAAATGGGGGATGTGGTTGTTGCCAAAAAACATGGAAAATCTGCGGTTCTGCGTATGGACCCCATTTTAACACTGTACTCATGAAAACCTTTGTGCTAATGTCTACATGCATAAAGCATTAAATTTACACTATTGGCACTGTATACTAACTGTCAGAAGCTGCCTGTGTTTTAGCAACCAATGATGTTAGGCAGCGGGAATTGCCTGCATCCTAGCAACCAAGAACATTAGGCAGCAGAAGCTGCCTGTCACCTAGTATCTGAGAGCACCAGTTGGCAGAAGCTGCTTGCGTCATAGCAGCAAAGGACGCTAGGAAACAGGTGCCATCTGCAACCTAGCAACCAAGGACAATAAATGGTGGGGGCTGTCTGCATCCTAGCAACCAAGGATACTAGGCAGCTGGACATTCCTGCAACCAAGCCATCTGTGTCCTAGCAAGACTGAGGACGCTAGGCAGCAAGAGCTACCTGTGTGCTAGCAACTGAGAATGCTAGGCAGCAGGAGCCACCTGCATCCTAGCAACAGAGGACATTAGGTAGCAGGAACCACCTACAGCCAGGCAACCATGCCACCTGTATCCTAGCAATTAGGTAGCAGAAGCCACCTACATCTTACAAACCGAGGACGCTAGGCGGCAGAAGCCACCTGTGTGCTAGCAACCAAGAATGCTAGACAGCAGGAGCTGCCTGTGACCTGGCAACTGAGGACACTAGGTGGCAGGAGCCACCTGCATCCTAGCAACAAAGGTTACTAGAAAGCAGGAGCAACCTACATCTAGGCAACCATGCCATCTGTGTCCTAGCAATTAGGTGGCAGAAGCCACCTACATCTTACACCGAGGACGCTAGGCGGCAGGAGTCACCTGTGTGCTAGCAACACAGAATGCTAGGCAGCAGTAGCCATCTGTGACCTGGCAACTAAGGACATTAGGTGGCAGGAGCCACCTGCATCCTAGCAACAGAGGACAGTAGGTAGCAGGAGCCAACTACATCCAGGCAACCAAGCTACTGGTGCCCTTGCAACCTAGGACCCTGGGTGCCAGGAGCCACCTGCATCCTAGCAACTGCACTTGTGCCACTGTGCCTGCATCCTAGCAACTAAGAATGCTGAGCAGATTTAGTCACATGCATCCTAGAAAATGAGTACGCTAGGCAGCAGGAGCCACCTACTGTTTAGAAACCAATGACTCTAAGAAGCAGAGGTGGCCGGTGCCCTGTTTTGCTCTGTAGACATATAAACGTCATCACAGACATTACATGCCCACAGTGTATGGACAACATTTTACATAGTATTGTGCTGCCAGTGTGTGCATGAGCCCTTATCCAAAATGTCCAGAGATAAAGCAAACAAAAATCAGCACTGAGAGCCAGTTCACACAGGGGCGACTCGTCAGGCAACTCAGCGCTCCGCTCTATTTAATGGAACCGTTCTAATAGGAGCGACTCAAGTGGCTCCGACTTAGAAAAAGGTTCTTGTACGATTTTGGGGGCGACTTGCATTGACTTCAATACAGAAGTCATTTTGCAAGTCGCCTCTGAAGTCGTCTTGAGATCGCCTTGCCGAGTCGCCCCCAAAGTCGTGCCCCCCCTGTGTGAACCGGCTCTTACGCTGCTAGCATCTATAAAATACATTGAATGGTGTATAAACAGTTTTTTTTTTCTTCCTGCCTGAAGTTCAGATGTAACACTTTCCTCTTTGAATAAAACAGATTTCTCTCTATACAAAACCAACCTCCCCGATGCCACCATCTCAGATTTAATTGGCTCTCAGAGTTTGGGTTTTGGCAGAACAATTCTCGCTTGTCACAACGCTTTCTTAGTGTCGATGTGAACTGTAAGTGAACCAAGACGTCAGGTTGGTGCTGTGACAGGCACTGCAATACACTCAGAATAAATCTTTGTAAAACGAATTAGAAAGAACTTTTTCCTCGCCTCTCACCAATATCAATCTGAAGGAAAGTCCTCAAATTCCCAACAAGTCAAAGTTGCTAATTTTATCCAGGAAGAGAGATAGATAGAAAGATAGATGTAGCGCTACCCTCGTAGGGGCTACGGGATAGGATGGACCTTCTGTTCTTTGCCTCAACCTTCTCCAGAACCTCAGCCCCTCTGACACACCAAGTTGAGTGCACAAACGTACAATATCACAGAAAATCACTGAAAGTGATAGTACCCAATAGTAGCGCTATATAAAAAAAAACAGCCACCAACCAAGGTAGTAAAGGATACGCCTTATATATTTTCATCCAATTTGGTAGGTAACAAGGTAAGCATAAAATGGATACACAAAGGTAATAACACAATTTAGCATACAAAGGGGATTACCAGTAAGGACTAGGCATAAGATGACATTTGGCGTCCAGATCAGCATAAACAGTAGCAAGGCCACCTCAAGTGCGGCAGTGAGCCGTCGTAAAGTTTAATCTACCGAGTGCTGGAACTATGCTACGGCGATGCTAGTCCTAGACCGACTGGGTATGCACTGTCCAAAAGAAAAGGAGGATAGTAGCGGAGGGGCCAAGGGAACAAGGAAGGCTTACAGAATTTTTACGGGAAGGACAGTCCTTTGAGATGTTCACCTGCCGGCCATCGTCGGGGCCCTTTAAGAGCATGGGTGCACTTAGCGACAGTCCCAGTTAACCTGCATGCAGTATAGATACAGCATAGGTTTGTTATAGTCTCAGCACAGGTGCAAAGTAGATGTGGTTCATATGCGGTAAATGTTCAATAAAATCAGGAAAAAGGTTTAGGTTTAAAATAGGTGCAGTATAGAGTGCAGTATGGATTGGGTACACTTGGTGTCTTGTTCTCAGGGCTCAGTCCCTGCTATCAGTATCAGCAATAGGTGAATAGCCCTCTCACCAGTCCCCGGGATGCTTTGGGGGTCTCTCCCCGAAGGCCTTCAGTGGTCAGCAGTGGGAAGCAGAGGGTAAGTGGACGCTCCAGTCTCCCTGCTGCATGGGTGCAGGTGCTGTGATGTGGATGGTCCTGCATTGCGATGGCCCTGAGTTTCCTCATTTCCAGTCTCAGGCTCGGCTCTCCACTGGTATGGTCTCCAGCTGGCAGGCATATTTTCAGACATAGGCGCTCTCTCCGGCTCTCTCAGTGCCAAGAGGAAGAACTTTCCCAGGCAGTTTTTTTAAAAAAAATCATCTCTCCACTCCTACTGCACAGTCTATTTGTCCCATTATATGGCTGCTGTTTTAAACTACAACTCCCAGGATTCTCAGCGCTCTGCATAGAAGTCTATGGCTTTGCTTGGCTTTAGCCTTCTCCCTGTTGGCCAGAGGAGAGTGGGGAGGTATCTCAGTAGAGGGAGAGAGGCAATGTCTCCTTCTCCATATTGCTGTAGCCCAGCAACTGGCGATAGATAGATAGATAGATAGATAGATAGATAGATAGATAGATAGATAGATAGATAGATAGATAGATAGATAGATAGATAGATAGATAGAAAAAAAAAGAGAAAATCACACGTACATAAGTATTTAAAATTTATCTTGGGTTCATCCTGTTTCCACTGATCATCCTTGAGATGTTTCTACAACTTAACCACTTAAGGACCGGACCAATATGCTGCTAAATGACCCAAGGGTTTTTTACAATTCGGCACTGCGTCGCTTTAACAGACAATTGCGCGGTCGTGCGACGTGGCTCCCAAACAAAATTGGCGTCCTATTTTCCCCCACAAATAGAGCTTTCATTTGGTGGTATTTGATCACCTCTGCGGTTTTTATTTTTTGCGCTATAAACAAAAATAGAGCGACAATTTTGAAAAAAATTCAATATTTTTAACTTTTTGCGATAATAAATATCCCCCAAAAACATATATAAAAAAAACATTTTTCCTCAGTTTAGGCCGATACGTATTCTTCTACCTATTTTTGGTAAAAAAAAATCGCAATAGGCGTTTATCGATTGGTTTGCGCAAAATTTATAGCGTTTACAAAATAGGGGATAGTTTTATTGCATTTTTATTATTTTTTTTTTTTTTACTACTAATGGCGGCGATCAGCGATTTTTTTCGTGACTGCGGCATTATGGCGGACACTTCGGACAATTTTGACACATTTTTGGGACCATTGTCATTTTCACAGCAAAAAATGCATTTAAATTGCATTGTTTATTGTGAAAATGACAGTTGCAGTTTGGGAGTTAACCACAGGGGGCGCTGTAGGAGTTAGTGTTCACTTAGTGTGTGTTTACAACTGTAGGGGGGAGTGGCTGTAGGACTGACGTCATCGATCGAGTCTCCCCTATAAAAGGGATCACTCGGTCGATGCGCCGCCACAGTGAAGCACGGGGAAGCCGTGTTTTTCATACGGCTCTCCCCGTTCTTCAGCTCCGCGGAGCGATCGCGACGGAGCGGCTATAAACGAATAGCCGCGCCGTCATCCCGGATCGCGACCCGAGGGAATCCGACCGCCGCAAGTACCGGGGGGGGGGGGGTCCCGATCGGACCCCCGACCTACGTCTAGGCAGGCACGTACAGGTACATTGATGTGCCTGTCCGTGCCATTCTGCCGACGTAAATGTACATGAGGCGGTCGGGAAGTGGTTAATTACAGTCCACCTGCGGTAAATTCAGCTGATTGGACATGATTTGGAAAGGCACACACCTGTCTATATGCGGTCCCACAGTTACCAGTGCATGTCAGAGCACAAACCAAGCCATTAAGTCCAAGGAATTGTCTGTAGACCTCCGAGACAGGATTGTATCAAGGCACAGAAAAAAATTCTGCTACAGAATAGGGCCAGGTCGTGGCGCAGAGCATTGCGCCAGGGGCCCACCCAGGTGTTGCAACAGCGAACTAATATTCGAATGAAAACACCTAACCCCTAGCCGGCCAATAAGAAGCAGGTCTGAGACACGTTTTCCGATTGGCCGAAAAGAGAAGTGTCCCAATTGAGGAGGGAGGAAACGGAAGCCGCCGCGATGCCCGTGGGGAGCCGGGGAAATGTGTTTTTTCTGGATATTTTTGTTGTTATTCTGTCTCTCACTGTTAAAATAAACCTACCATTAAAATTATAGATGGTCATTCCTTTGTCAGTGGGCAAACGTACAAAATCAGCAGGGGATCACATACAAAAAATGTCCCTCACTGTAGATAGATAATTGATAGATAGATATAAAGCAGGGCTCGACAAATCCCGGTCGCCAGGTCGCCATGGCGACTAGAAATAGGGTCCTGGCGACTTGGCTTGGAAGGGGGGGGGCCATCTGGCTGGCGCCATCTGGTGATGAGCCGTTGGTATTACAAGTTATTACCACCAGATGTATAAGCTGGCGCCATCTGGTGGTGGCCGTTGGTATTACAAGTTAAGCATTACAAGTTAAACAGCAAATCTAATGTAATTTTTCACTATTTTCACTGCCATCTTCTTCCCTCTAATTAGAACCCCCAAACATTATATATATTTTTTTATCCTAACACCCTAGAGAATAAAATGGCGATCGTTGCAATACTTACTGTCACACCGTATTTGCGCAGCGGTCTTACAAGCACACTTTTTTGGGAAAAAATTACACTTTTTTTAATTAAAAAAATAAGACAACAGTAAAGTTATCCCCATTTTTTTTTAATATTATGAAAGATAATGTTATGCCGAGTAAATTGATACCCAACATGTCACGCTTCAAAATGACGTCCGCTCGTGGAATGGCGACAAACTTTTACCCTTTAAAATCTCCATAGGCGTTGTTTAAAAAATTCTACAGGTTGCATGTTTTGAGTTACAGAGGAGGTCAAGGGCTAGAATTATTGCTCTCGCTCTACCAATCGCGGCGATACCTCACATGTGTGATTTGAACACCGTTTACATATGCGGGCGCTGCTCACGTATGTGTTCGCTTCTGCGCGCAAGCTCGTCGGGACGTGGGCGCGTTTTCTGGCTCCTAACTTTTTTAGCTGGCTCCTAGATTCCAAGCAAATTTGTCAACCCCTGATATAAAGTATTATTATCTTTTTCGGTTTCTCCTCTAATGTGTATACAATACAATGGACAGCGGGGGATGGAAGGATTATAGTCAGGGTGGAATATTCTACTTTAGTGGCTGCAGACAGGAAGTGCGGGATAACGATTGTTTCTGAGTCAGTGCTAATCACACTGACATGCCAGTAATTGTTATTTAACTGGATAAGGAACTTTCTCCCGGACTAGAGCTCCAGGCAGATGAGATAAATCCTGTGATCAGTCCTCACGCCAATCTACAGACCGTTTCCAGGCACGTTCCACAGAAGAAATGGTGTCTTCTATTTTCTGTGACTCCCAATTTTTACACCCAGGGGATTCCAAATTTTAATGAATGTGTTTCATCTGGAGATCTGTTTATCTCCCCTTCATTGTGCATGTCAGATAAGCAATCAGCATCCTTTCTGCTGAGATAAAACCTCAGTCCTTTGTTTTCAGTCAGGTCAGATGTGACTGGTAGACTTGCATGAAAAATGAGGAACAGTAAAGCATCCTGTAGACACTATAGGGTCTATTTTTTTTATATCATTTATTTTTTAATGCTGTATGAAGCTCACACTGTTTGCCTAGCTGTCTGGATAGAGTGTCTAATATGTTCATTTCCTATGATCATCAGCTCCATCTAGTGGTCATAATCCAGGAATGTCCCGTTTGAGGTATTTTAGAAAAATACCACGTTATGGCCACTAGATGGAGCTGACAATTATACAAAATACACATATTAGACACATTACGGCAGGGGTTGACAAATTTGCTTGGAATCTAGGAGCCAGCTAAAAAAGTTAGGAGCCAGAAAACGCGCCCCGTCCCGACGAGCTTGTGCGCAGAAGCGAACACATACGTGAGCAGTGCCCGCATATGTAAACGGTGTTCAAACCACACATGTGAGGTATCGCCGCGATTGGTAGAGCAAGAGCAATAATTCTAGCCCTAGACTTCCTCTGTAACTCAAAACATGCAACCTGTAGATTTTTTTAAACGTCGCCTATGAAGATTTTAAAGGGTAAAAGTTTGTCGGCATTCCACGAGCGGACGCAATTTTGAAGCGTGACATGTTGGGTATGAATTTACTCGGTGTAACATTATCTTTCATAATATTAAAAAAAATGGGGATAACTTTACTGTTGTCTTATTTTTTAATTAAAAAAAGTTAAATTTTTTCCCAAAAAAGTGCGCTTGTAAGACCGCTGCGCAAATACGGCGTGACAAAAAGTATTGCAACGATCGCCACTTTATTCTCTAGGGTGTTAGGATAAAAAATATATATATAATGTAATTAGAGGGAAGAATATGGCATTGAAAAATAGTGAAAACTGACATTAGAATTGCTGTTTAACTTGTAATGCTTAACTTGTAATACCAATGGCCACCACCAGATGGCGCCAGCTCACAAAAAAAAAACCACCTTCCAAGCCAAGTTGAGAGGACACTATTTCTAGTCGCCATGGCGACCGGGATTTGTCGAGCCCTGCATTACGGGGTGGTTATCCATGTCGGCTGTGCGAATGTTCTGACAGTAAGTTTTTTTTATATCTAGACCTCTATGTAACGATGTGCTGCAACATTTAGCAAGGCACACTTCTACTACAATGTCACCCTTTACCTAAATGACAACTGATCCTGGAGATTTCCGCAGCATTACAACCCCATCTTGAGTTATTTAAAATAGTGCGACTTGCGACACATAAAGACAAGTAGAAACCCATTTATTTCAATGGCACCCGTTCCAATCTATGCAACTAAAAAGTCACAGCATCTTTAAAAAAGGTTCCTGCACTACTTTGATGCGACTTTCTTGACACTTGTGTGCCATAGAGGGTAATACTATAAGTTTAATGAAAGTCACACCGGAAATGGCATGACTTTGGAGTGGCACTAGTGTGAACCGAGCCTGATGCCGCGTACACACGATCATTTTTTCGGCATGAAAAAAACGTTTTTTTTAAAAAATGTCATTTAAAATGATCGTGTGTGGGCTTCACATCATTTTTCAGGCTCTGAAAAATGACAAAAAAACAACGTTTTAAACAATGAAGTTTTTCCGGTTGTAAAAAAATGATCTTGTGTGGGCTAAAACGATGTTAAAAACCTGCGCATGCTCAGAAGCAAGTTATAAGACGGGAGCGCTGGTAAAACTACCGTTCATAATGGAGTAAGCACATTCATCACGCTGTAACAGACAGAAAAGCGCGAATCGTCTTTTACTAACAGGAAATCAGCTAAAGCAGCCCAAAGGGTGGCGTCATCCGCATGGAACTTCCCCCTCGAACTTCCCGTCGTACGTGTTGTACGTCACCACGCTTTGCTAGAGCATTTTTTAAAAACGATGGTGTGTGGGCAACGTCGTTTTAATGATGAAGTTGGAAAAACGTCGTTTTTTTTTCATGCCGAAAAAGAGTTAAAAAATATTTTTACAATTTAGGGTTTTATGGACTTAACACATTTTTAGGGGTTAATAAGGGCTTTATTACATTTCATGTTTTACTCTTTCCTTATCTTCTTGGTCAGAGCAGTAATTAACTGATGGGCACTGATGAGGGGGCAATAATATGCAGCACTGATGGGCACTGAAAGGTGGCACTGATGGGCATTAATAGGTGGCACTGATATGCAGCACTGAAAGGCAGAACTGATGGGCACTGGTGTGCATTGCTGATGAGGCCACAGACCCCCCCCCCCCCCCCCCACCCGTCAGGAAAGCCACTTATTGGCTCTCCTGTACTCACATGCTGTCAGTGTGAGTAGAGGAATACGGATAACCTGCACTTTTTGGTTACACTGATCAGCTGTGATTGGACACAGCCGATCACATGGTGAATAGGCTACATCATAGGCTCATTACCGTAATCGTAGATGTGGTGTGTCAGAGTGAAACGCCGCACCACTGATCGATGCACTGTGCTCCCCCGGGGGCACGCACGAATGGCATGTTCTGACATCCAGTCAGAACAGGAAAGCCACCGCCCCCCCAGGCGTTATTTTGCTATAGGCCGGGCGGGATGTGGTTAATATACACCGATCAGACTTAACACCATGACCACTGATGGGTAACAAGAGTAAAATTGATTATCTCATTACAATGACACCTGAAAGTGGGGGGGATATGCAAGGCAGCAAGTGAACACGTTGTCCCTGAAGTTGATGTGTTGGAAGCAGAAACAAAATGGGCAAGCATAAGGATTCAGGCTGTATGTGCACAGGTGTTGGGTAATCTGTTAGCAGGAAAAAAATCCAATTCAGTGGATTTTCCTGTAGGAGACACAGTCCGTCAGATACCCTGTTTAATGGTGCCAATACTATAGCTGGCTCAGAGAGGGTTAATATGGGAGTGTCCTTACAGGATCTAATAGTCTGGTGCCTGTAGCTATAAAGTGTCAGGTGAAGACCTGATTAATAAGTGTTGCCAATAGATGCAATGTGTCTCTGATTACTCAAAAAACAAAAATGTAAAAGGGCGGATGATTAGGTGATCATCAGCCGGTGTGAAACAGTGATAACTATAGGCAATATAAATGCAATGTGTTTCTGGTTCCTCAAAAAACTAATGCAAACAAGCAAATGATTAGGTGATCATCATCCGGTATAAAACAGTGATATCTATAGGCAGTGGATATCTCAAGTGATAGCAAGGGTGCTTTAGACAAAAAATAAACAAACAAAAAAATATTCATTAATTAGTAGCCCCTGTGTAGTGTCAGGGTGTCTATGGGGCACTGTGGCAACCTGATTATTGCATCAAAAGATGTGAAGTTGTGATTTAAGTGCCTGGTATTAATATAAATAAAAAGCAACTAAAAAAAGAGAAAATTCTTATGACAATGTCACTGTGTGGTGATTAGTAACAATAGTGCAACAATGTTGCAATGTGTTTGAGGTTAATAGAAATCCTCCCAAATCATCACAGTGAAATAGTAGATGTTTAAAAATAACTACAGTAAAAATCAAATGATAAAAAAAGTTTGTATATCCTTGCGTCTCAGGAATATAAAGAAAATGCAAAAGTTGGATCAATATAAAGGATGCTATGTCCCACACTTAATTGAGCCAAAACAATGTAGTCCTGTGGTGACGTTATTTCATGCAGGTTAACACTCTATTAACCAGTGACTTGAAGTGCCATTAACGTGTACCAAAGTATCGGTGACAGCTGTGCTCCCCCACATGGATCCCCACTCACCAGATGTCGTCACCCCCCAGGGGGCAAAAAGCGGGTGGTGGTGGTACCTAGGTATCTGCAGAGTGATGGTCTCTTACGGTCAGTCCTCAGGTGTCTCCTTGTCCAGGGGTCAGAGGATACTTGAAATGTTTTTTACAGGTGTCCGCGTTGGATCATTCGTTAGACAAAAAATAAAAAGAAAGAACGCATAGCGTAATACGTCTTTGTATTGTTAGGGTATACCCAACAGATGATTTTATTAAAAAACTGATTAATTGGAATGGATACTCCACGTGCGTCCCTGCGCAGAGGGATTTCCAATATTCAATATATTTAAAACCAATGCAAAATTAAAAACAAACCAATAGAAAGAAAAAAGCACCAAGCTGCACTAGCCCACTGTCTGTTGCTGCTAGTTGTTGCTGCACTGCTCGGATAGCCAATATGAAATCCTCCCTTGGCGTCCGTATGTAATAACGCAGTGCTCAGCTAAGACAGATAGCGTGCTGGCTGGTAGCGTGTGAACAAGCGTATGAGCGTCTGTATAGGTCACCTGACGCGTTTCGTCATGTGACGTTTTTGAGAACGTCACATGACGAAACGCGTCAGGTGACCTATACAGACGCTCATACGCTTGTTCACACGCTACCAGCCAGCACGCTATCTGTCTTAGCTGAGCACTGCGTTATTACATACGGACGCCAAGGGAGGATTTCATATTGGCTATCCGAGCAGTGCAGCAACAACTAGCAGCAACAGACAGTGGGCTAGTGCAGCTTGGTGCTTTTTTCTTTCTATTGGTTTGTTTTTAATTTTGCACTGGTTTTAAATATATTGAATATTGGAAATCCCTCTGCGCAGGGACGCACGTGGAGTATCCATTCCAATTAATCAGTTTTTTAATAAAATCATCTGTTGGGTATACCCTAACAATACAAAGACGTATTACGCTATGCGTTCTTTCTTTTTATTTTTTGTCTAACGAATGATCCAACGCGGACACCTGTAAAAAACATTTCAAGTATCCTCTGACCCCTGGACAAGGAGACACCTGAGGACTGACCGTAAGAGACCATCACTCTGCAGATACCTAGGTACCACCACCACCCGCTTTTTGCCCCCTGGGGGGTGACGACATCTGGTGAGTGGGGATCCATGTGGGGGAGCACAGCTGTCACCGATACTTTGGTACACGTTAATGGCACTTCAAGTCACTGGTTAATAGAGTGTTAACCTGCATGAAATAACGTCACCACAGGACTACATTGTTTTGGCTCAATTAAGTGTGGGACATAGCATCCTTTATATTGATCCAACTTTTGCATTTTCTTTATATTCCTGAGACGCAAGGATATACAAACTTTTTTTATCATTTGATTTTTACTGTAGTTATTTTTAAACATCTACTATTTCACTGTGATGATTTGGGAGGATTTCTATTAACCTCAAACACATTGCAACATTGTTGCACTATTGTTACTAATCACCACACAGTGACATTGTCATAAGAATTTTCTCTTTTTTTAGTTGCTTTTTATTTATATTAATACCAGGCACTTAAATCACAACTTCACATCTTTTGATGCAATAATCAGGTTGCCACAGTGCCCCATAGACACCCTGACACTACACAGGGGCTACTAATTAATGAATATTTTTTTGTTTGTTTATTTTTTGTCTAAAGCACCCTTGCTATCACTTGAGATATCCACTGCCTATAGATATCACTGTTTTATACCGGATGATGATCACCTAATCATTTGCTTGTTTGCATTAGTTTTTTGAGGAACCAGAAACACATTGCATTTATATTGCCTATAGTTATCACTGTTTCACACCGGCTGATGATCACCTAATCATCCGCCCTTTTACATTTTTGTTTTTTGAGTAATCAGAGACACATTGCATCTATTGGCAACACTTATTAATCAGGTCTTCACCTGACACTTTATAGCTACAGGCACCAGACTATTAGATCCTGTAAGGACACTCCCATATT
This sequence comes from Rana temporaria, assembly GCF_905171775.1. NCBI lineage: Eukaryota > Metazoa > Chordata > Amphibia > Anura > Ranidae > Rana > Rana temporaria. The sequence goes on from NC_053501.1 coordinate 102,441,751, forward strand.
AACCCTCTCTGAGCCAGCTATAGTATTGGCACCATTAAACAGGGTATCTGACGGACTGTGTCTCCTACAGGAAAATCCACTGAATTGGATTTTTTTCCTGCTAACAGATTACCCAACACCTGTGCACATACAGGATTAGTGAACATCCAAGGGTGACCCAATTTGCAGCGCCACTATCCCAATCATTTTCACATTGCAACTGACCTCAGCACTGAGGTTCCTTAGGGAGGCAGCAGCATCAACTTACATCCTAAGCGCGGATTCCTCTTTTTCTTTATAAGGATTCAGGCGACTTTGACAAGGGCCAAATTGTAATGGCTAGATGAGCAACTCCAAAACTGCAGCTCTGGATGTTCCCCAGTCTGCAGTGGCTTTGCGGCAAGGTCATGGGAGGCCAAGGCTCATTGATGCACGTGGGGAGCAAAGGCCCGTGGTCCGTGTAGTCCAGTCTGATAGAAGAGCTACTGGAGCTCAAATTGCAAAAAAAAGTGAATGCTGGTTCCGATAGAAAGGTGTCAGAACACACAGTGCAACAGAAATAAGACATACCTGTGCTCAAACCCCAATAGCTTGTACATGTATATATAATCTATCAGGTGCTAAAGGGGTGTGACCACATGTTAACACTTCATATTCTGGATGAACCCTCTATACCAGTGGTCTCCAAACTGCGGACCTTTCCTTGCGTTTATCTGGCCCTTGGTGCTCTATTACATCCACTGATACCAACAATGGGCACAATTCCTTCCAATGACACTAGCGATGGGGCACACTTCCTCCCACCGACACCAACAATGGGACACAATGACATCAATGATGGAGCACAATTCCTCCCACTGACACCAATGATGGGGCGCAATTAATTCCCACTGACGTTGGGACCTTTTCTACTCCCAGTGGCCACAGTCCGGCCCCCCTAAAGTCTTCAGGACAGTTAACTGGCCCTTTGTTTAGAAAGTTTGGAGACCCCTGCTCTACACAATGAACCTAGTAGCTCTCCCCCAACTTGTGTCTGTTTTCCCCCCATGTTGGTACTGTGTCCACAGTAGCATTTGCAGTGGCAGAGCAGAGTAGGACTGGCCATAAGAGGGAATTACGTTGACACATTTGGCCAGCTTAACCACTTAAGACCCGGACCAAAATGCAGCTAAAGGGACATGGCCCCTTTTTGCGATTCGGCACTGCGTCGCTTTAACTGACAATTGCGCGGTCATGCGACGTGGATCCCAAACAAAATTTGCGTCCTTTTTTTCCCACAAATAGAGCTTTCTTTTGGTGGTATTTGATCACCTCTGCGGTTTTTATTTTTTGCGCTATAAACAAAAATAGAGCGACAATTTTGAAAAAAATGTAATATTCTTTACTTTTTTCTATAATAAATATCCCCCAAAAATATATAAAACATAATTTTTTTTCCTCAGTTTAGGCCGATACGTATTCTTCTACATATTTTTGTTAAAAAAAAAAAAAATCGCAATAAGCGTTTATCGATTGGTTTGCGCAAAATTTATAGCGTTTACAAAAAAGGGGATAGTTTTATTGCATTTTTATTAATTATTTTTTACTACTAATGGCGGCGATCAGCGATTTTTTTCGTGACTGCGACATTATGGCGGACACTTCGGACAATTTTGACACATTTTTGGGACCATTGTCATTTTCACAGCAAAAAATGCATTTGAAATGCATTCTTTACTGTGAAAATGACAATTGCAGTTTGGGAGTTAACAACAAGGGGGCGCTGATGGGGTTATGTATGACCTCATATGTGTTTCTAACTGTAGGGGGGTGTGGCTGTAGGTGTGACGTCATTGATTATGTATCCCTATAAAAGGGATCACGCGATCGATGTCAGCGCCACAGTGAAGAACGGGGAAGCTGTGTTTACACACGGCTCTCCACGTTCTTCAGCTCCGGGGACCGATCGCGGGACTCCAGCGGCGATCGGGTCTGCGAGTCCCGCGGCCACGGAGCTTCGGACCGGGTCGCGTGCAAGCGCCCGCAGCGCGCGCGACCCCGCGACTGGGCTTAAAGAGCCACGTACATGTACGTGGATGTGCCCAGCCGCGCCATTCTGCCGACGTATATCGGCGTTAATGGGTCCTTAAGTGGTTAAACATGTATTGCAACATGTGTGAACTAAAAATCCCTGTTTTTTCATTGCTTAGTTTGCTGGAAAGGGTGTATAGCAGTGTGCAAAGGGTCCATCCAGAATTTGTACAACACACAGTGCACCGCAGGTTGTGGTGTATGGGGCGGTGTAGCCTCAGATCGGTCAGGGTTCCCATGCTGACCCGAGTCCACAGTCAAGAGCACCTACAATGGGCACATGAGCAGAACTGGTCCACAGAGCAATGGAAGAAGGTGACCTGGTCTGATGAGTTCAAGAATGGTTTGAGGAACACAAAAACGAGTTTGAGGTGTTGACTTGACCTCCAATTTCTCCAGATCTCAATCCAATTGAGCATCTGTGGGATGTGCTGGAAAAAAAGTCTGATCCATGGAGGCCCCACCTCCCAACTCACAGGACTTAAAGGATCTACTACTGACAGCGTGCTGCCAGATACCACAGCATACCTTCAGAGGTCTAGTGGAGTCCATGCCTCGATGGGTCATGGTGGGTGGTCATAATATTATGGCTGATCAGTGTATAGGGCCTAAAAAGAGTTTTTTCATTATCCTGGAGCTCTATAATTTCTCAGTTAGCTGGCCCTTTAATACGCCTGTACGGGATATAAGCATGCTGTGCGAAAAGCGGACTGTGCGGTAATTAATCCCGGATCCTCTGGTGAAGAATTTGAACGCCAGACACAAACACGGTAAAGCCGGCCAGATGTGACATTGCGTAATCCTCCTGTTATATCCATGCAGGGGATTCCGTTTCATCAGCACCTTAACAGCTTGTGTCCTGGAGACCTGGGCTGCCTTGTTTATATGCAACTCAGGGGCTAGAGCCACGTGTGCAGGCAATGAGGGGGAGGGGCCTACAGAACGAGACAGAAGTGAGCCAATGAGTAGAGTTTGTTACTTTACTTTCTTTTCTCCTTGCCTGAGAAGATTGGCGTTGTCAGGAAATGTATGGTCCACCTTATTTTGGGCAAAAGCAGGTTAAAGCCTTATTTAGACCATTGTCTAATCCCCTAACTGGACTTTCTTGTTAACCACTTAAGCCCCGGACCTTTAGGCAGCTTAATGCCCAGGCCAGGTTTTGCGATTTGGCACTGCGTCGCTTTAACAGACAATTGCGCGGTCGTGCGACGTGGCTCCCAAACAAAATTGGCGTCCTTTTTTCCCCACAAATAGAGCTTTCTTTTGGTGGTATTTGATCACCTCTGCGGTTTTTATTTTTTGCGCTATAAACAAAAATAAAGCGACAATTTTGAAAAAAATGCAATATTTTTTACATTTTGTTATAATAAATATCCCCCAAAAACATATATAAAAAAACATTTTTCCCTCAGTTTAAACCGATACGTACTCTTCGACCTATTTTTAGTAAAAAAAAAATCGCAATAAGCGTTTATCGGTTGGTTTGCGCAAAATTTATAGCGTTTACAAAATAGGGGATAGTTTTATTGCATTTTTATAAAAAAAAATGTTTTACTACTAATGGCGGCGATCAGCGATTTTTTTTATGACTGCGACATTATGGCGGACACTTCGGACAATTTTGACACATTTTTGGGACCATTGTCATTTTCACAGCAAAAAATGCATTTAAATTGCATTGTTTATTGTGAAAATGACAGTTGCAGTTTGGGAGTTAACCACAGGGGGCGCTGTAGGAGTTAGGGTTCACCTAGTGTGTGTTTACAACTGTAGGGGGGTGTGGCTGTAGGACTGACGTCATCGATCGAGTCTCCCTTATATAAGGGATCACTCGATCGATGCAGCCGCCACAGTGAAGCACGGGGAAGCCGTGTTTACATACGGCTCTCCCCGTTCTTCAGCTCCGGGGAGCGATCGCGACGGAGCGGCTATAAACAAATAGCCGTGCCATCGTCCCGGATCGCTCCCCGAGGCTTACCGACCGCCGCATGTAGCGGGGGGTCCCGATCTGACCCCCGACCCGCGGAAAGGCAAGGACGTACATGTACGCCCATTTGCTTGTACGTGCCATATTGTGGACGTACATATACATGCGGCCGTCGGGAAGTGGTTAATATGCAACTCTGGGGCTTACAGAACGAGATGGAAATGATCCAATCATGGTGATCGTGGGAGAGTTTGTTACTTTATTACTCTACTTTACTCTTTCCCTACTGTCTGCTGTTCTCAGACCATGTATGGGCCCCATCCTAGGTTGAAGTCTTGCTGAGGCCATTGGCTTATCCTTAAACCAGTCCCTGTTCTAGCAAGACTTCCTTTTCTATATTTGACCCAGAGACTAGAGCAGCCATGTATGCAGGCCAAGGGGAGGGGTTTACAGAACGAGCCATAAGTGAGCCGATCGCAGTAATTACAGGGAGAGTTTGTTACTCTACTTTCTTCTCTCCCTGCCCAAGAAGACCAGTGCTATCAAGCAGAAGATTGGTGTTATCGGGGTGTAGGCAGGTGCAGTGTCTTTTCTTTACTGCAGGTGGTGCTCATCCACAGTGCCAAGGCAGGTGGAGGAGGAAGTCAAGAGGAAACTAGTCCCTTTATGATCTATGTCTCCGATTGGATGCCGGTGTCACGTGATTTTAGTGGCCATCTTGGGTCAGGCAAAGTCTATTTAAAGCGGTGGTCCTACTAAAAAAAAATATTAAAAGTCAGCAGCTACAAATACTGCAGCTGCTGACTTTTAATAATTGGACACTTACCTGTCCCAGGGTCCAGTGATGCGGGGAACGAAGCCCCACTCGTCTCCCCCTCCTCTCCACGGCACCGGCATTGTCACTGTGGCTTCACAGCCGGGCACGCATTGCGTGTGTGCGAGCCGTGCTGCGCACCGTGACTGACGGAGCAATCATCTGGGACCTGTGACGTGTCCCAGATGTTTGCGGAGAGGGAGGGGGGAGAGGTGAGCTTACTTCCACGCTGCGGTGGCCCAGGAGGAAGTGGGAGCTGGAACCCTCTAAAAAGAGGGTTTCTGCTCCCCCTCAAAAAAATGACACGCCAAATGTGGCATTTCAGGGGGTCGCCTTTCCTTAAACAGGAAGTTCAATTTTTGGATGGAATTCCACTTTAAGACCCTGGCTCAGAGGTTTGGCGTGCATTTCACGTGTGGATAGAGTAGGGACAGGTCACTTGTCTGTCAGGGACAGTGCTTAGCATCAGAGAGAGGTTCCAGACAAGTAGGGAAAGTGCAGGGACACGCCATTCATTTTGGAATTCTCCCCACTTGGGTACGGGTCGGTCAGGCTGGATTTCACCCCTCGAGACAGACGCTGTCGGCACACCTGGGCAAACCTTAAGTGCACTTTTTTGTGTGCGTTTCACATGCACTTGTACACTTTATGGTTTTCCTGTTTTTAGGTCTTTGCACCACTACGAATAAAAAAGACGTGCCCAACCTTTTAAAGGGCAAGGGCCACTTAGGCTACTTGGTAACCGTTCCTGGGCCACAATGAATGGGACGGGCGAATGACAGGTCCATGTACACTCGCATATGCAGAGCGGAAACGGCCCGCTCTACTCTACGGGCCCTCTAATCCAATCCGCCCAGACGGAAGGGGACGGATCCCCTATTTTGTTTGCAGATTGGAGGTAGGTGGGTGTAAAGGAACGCAAGTCCGTTTACATCTGACGCTCCATAGAGGTGTGTGTGTAGCATCTTGATGTTTAGGCAGGGTTGCTAATAAATTTATTTGCCAAGCGATAGTTGCCTTGGCCAATTGTTAGGAGGTCAATTGATTTTCGCCCTAATTCTGGAATTGCTGCACCCTTCTAGCGCTAGATGGCCGGATATCTGGTGACATTAGATAAGACAAGGGCATTGCAAGGACAGATTGCAAGGCAGTTGCTGCATGCAGGCAGCCCAGGTAAGTGTACGGGATGCAGCGGCTTCACGGATACAGCCGCTTGTCCCAATTTGACAGGCGTGCAGGTCGAAACAATCGGGCACGAAACACTTCAGAATTCATCCTGCTGCTTTTGTCAGCAGTCACATCATCAATAAATAAATACAAGAGAACCAGTTCCATTGGCAGCCATACATGTCCACGCCATGACACTACCACCACCATGCTTCACAGATGAGGTGGTATGCTTTGGATCATGAGCAGTTCCTTTCCTTCTCCATACTCTTCTCTTCCCATCACTCTGATACAAGTTGATCTTGGTCTCATCTGTCTATAGGATGTTGTTCCAGAACTGTGAAGGCTTTTTTAGATGTTGTTTGGCAAACTCTAATCTGGCCTTCCTGTTTTTGAGGCTCACCAATGGTTTACATCTTGTGGTGAACCCTCTGTATTCACTCTGGTGAAGTCTTCTCTTGATTGTTGACTTTGACACACATACACATACCTCCTGGAGAGTGTTCTTGATCTGGCCAACTGTTGTGAAGGGTGTTTTCTTCACCAGGGAAAGAATTCTTCGGTCATCCACCACAGTTGTTTTCCGTGGTCTTCCGGGTCTTTTGGTGTTGCCGAGATCACCGGTGCGTTCTTTCTTCACACCTAATGTTTTTGCTATCTCTCTGATGGGTTTGTTTTATTTTTCCAGCCTAATGATGGCTTGCTTCACTGATAGTGACAGCTCTTTGGATCTCATATTGAGAGTTGACAGCAACAGATTCCAAATGCAAATAGCACACTTGAAATGAACTCTGGACCTTTTAGCTGCTCCTTAAAAATGGGATAATGAGGGAATAACACACACCTGGAACAGCTGAGCAGCCAATTGTCCCATTTCTTTTGGTCCCTTTGTAGCACTACCCCCGAAGGAGCTGCTGGTTTGTTTTGGGTGGCACGTTACACCTCTGTATCTCCGCCGTCTAGGGTACTTGATGAGAGTTGTCGTTAATGGAATGCCCACACAACAGGTGTCTTTTCTGTGCTTTTATTACCCAGCCGGGTAAAAACGGTTAAACAGCAGAGAGGTGAAGGGATAGCAAATAGGAGACAGTAGATCCAGGTATAACTGAACACAGGAAAACGTCCTGCTCCCAACGACACTTTACTTCGTCACTCCAGCCGGAGTGGGTATAGCGCACCTGGACAGGCCTCTCTCATAAGCCTGGCAGCCAGAGTGTCACTCGAACTTAGGATTAGGTCTCTGCCACAGACCCTCCTATAAGATTGGAGAAAATTATGGTCCGGAATCCTTTCTTAGTAGATTCAGCACCCGGATCTCCTTCAGGTAGTTTTGTACAGTCAGTAGCTAACAGGCGACTAACGTCCAGCCTGTCAGAACTCAGGTGGTGCCCCGATGAATGGACAGGCCCCTCCTGAAACACCAGCCTCGTGTCATCGGTCAGCTTCCTCCAATTGGACAGACAGCTCAGGACCCCCTCTAGATTGGGCCCACACAGTGGATCAATTGCTCCGGGCTAACGTGGTCCCGGAACCAGGAACACTGCTGCCCACGCACACCCCGGCCAGGAGGGCCATATGCGGGGGTATCGTGGAATGGCTACCCCAATGGTGGGCGCCACCACGAAGAAGAACCTCGAGGTAATAGCATCTGCCCCCTTTATACCCCTCCCCAACATGCACAGCGCGGCAGCCAGAGCGACACTCAGAGCACTTGACCACACTGCTGCCACCTGCTGTCCAGGGGTGACGGGAATCCCCGGCCAGAAGGTCAGCCCACAGCATAGCCAAGCTAGAGCAGAGACCCAAATTTAAACGATCAGATGAACGCAGAGCCACTATTTCTCTGAATCCTTCCCCTAAATTTAACACCGGCTCTGAAAGTAGCCAGGCGCTACACCTTAAAAAGTGAGAGGCACATATACAAACTGTTATTATCATTTCTACGCCGTTCACCTGATTTGGATGTAAATACCCTCAAATTAAAGCTGAAAGTCTGCAGTTAAAGCAAATCTTGTTCGTTTCATTTCAAATCCATTGTGGTGTACAGAGCCAAAAAGACTAGAATTGTGTCGATGTCCCAATATTTATGGACGTGATTGTAAATGTTAATGGTACCAAAAATGTGTCAAGTGTCCATTCTGTCCACCGCAATGTCGCAATCCTGTGAAAAATAGCAGATCACCGCCATTACTAGAAAAAAAGAAATGTATAATAAAAATGCCATAAATCTATCCCCTATGTTGTAAACACTTTTGCACAAACCAAATCAATAAACGCTTATTGCGATTTTTTTTTTTACCGAAAATATGTAGAAGAATGCATATCCGCCTAAACTAAGGAAGAAATTATTATTTGGATATTTATTATAGCAAAAAGTAAAACAAAAAAACGTAGAGGTGATCAATGACCACTAAAAGAAACCTCTATTTGCGAGGGAAAAAAAAGGACATCGATTTTGTTTGGGTACAGTGTTGCACGGCCGCGCCATTATTCAGTTAAATCAGCGCAGTGCCGTAACGCAAAAAATGGCCTGGTCATTAAGGGGGCAAATCCTCCTGGTCCTTAACCGCTTGGCACCTCAATAGACATCCTCCCCTTTGCGTGCTCCCCTGCAGGGCGCACGCTGTGATCACCCCGAGTCACTGAGACTAGGGTGATCACAGATCCGAGTAATGGGCCGGCTTGGCCCCTTACCACGTGATCAGCGGTCAGCCAATGACAGCTGATCACGTGATATAAACAAAATCCGGTAATCTTTTTTTTCTCCTCGCGCTGACAGCGTGAGGAAAAAAAAAACGATCGCCGGCTTATGTGAAAGGGACATCGGTCCCGAAGAGGAAGGAGGCACATCTGCCTCCTCTGTGCCGACAGTACCTAGTGCCAGTGTCACCTGCAAGTGCCCACAGTGCCACCTATCAATGCCCACCAGTGGTGCTAATCGGTGCCTCATCAGTGCCACCTAGCGGTGCTGCCTATCAGTGCCTATTACTGCCACCCATCAGTTCCCATCACTGCCACCTATCAATGCCACCTTTTAGTGCCACTTCTCAGTGCCCACCAGTGCCACCTATTGTAATAGATCTGGATAAAATCGTTGGAAAGGTGAGATGTGGTCTGTTTTGTCCATAGATTGCACTGTCTCACCATAGTAATATGAATCAGGTGGCAGGAATGGGTTAGCCTGAGATTGTCAGGATATCAATTAATTAGTCCATATCACTATCAATGACCTTCAGTGCCACCTCTCAGTGTCACCTCTGAGTGCCGCCTATCAGTGCAGCCCATCAGTGTACATCAATGAAGGAGAAAACGTACCTGTTTGCAAAATGTTATAACAAAATATAAAAAAATATATAATAATAAAAAAAAAAAAAAAAAAACTAACAAAATAAAAACGCCAGGAGGTGATCAAATACCACCAAAAGAAAGCTCTGTGAAAAGAAAGTGTTGTATGACCGCGCAATTGTCATTCAAAGTGCGTCAGTGCTGAAAGCTGAAAATTGGTCTGGGCAGGAGGGGGGTTTCAGTGCCCAGTAAGCAAGTGGTTAAATAAAGTTAGTAAATAAAAAAAAAAAAAAATCATAAAAACACCACTTGGCAAAAACAGACACCAGCCCGTGGGCTAAAACGGAGCCGTTTATAGCGCTGCAATTTCAATCGGGCCCTATAGGCCCTTACTTTCCGTGTTTACCTCAGCAGGACAACATGGCTGCCAGGACGCAGGATTACATAGTGGCGCGCCGTGACTGAACTCAGGCCAGTTCTTTCTGCGGGTACAGCCAGACGAGTCCACGTGATGCCGTCACACATCAAGGGCTCTGGGCGCACGTTTCCAGGCTAAATTTGTATGCGAGGATTACATGATGTGGAAGAAATGAACAGTTTTCAGGCGAGAAGGAGAGCGAGGCCTGTGTGCTGATTTCTTCCAGATGGACTTCTGAACAGACATGCCCGTGCTCCCCCCACCCCCCTCCCAGAACTGAGCCTTCTCACAGCTATTCCAGCTCTGAGGTGACCGCAATATTGTCATGGCGCTTCCTTAAAAGGGATTGTCCTCTCATTTTATATTTAAAAAAAAAAAAGTTATCCTACCACAATAAATCCTATTGATGTATTTTACAAATCCTTCTTTCTATGTATCATTTATCATGATTTATGTGTATGGGGGGGCAGCCATATTTGTTCCTGGCTTGAAGCATTTTGGCTCATTACACAGAATCTGCTTCCTGGTTTGCAGCGTTACACAAGGGTTGTGCTTTACTGTTCCTTACCACAAAACAAAGTCTAGAGGGAGACCATTTATAACGTTTTTTCACACAACTTTCTCCCAGGATTCACACATTTTTCCAAAGGAATTCAATTCGAATTTTTTTTGTTTTTTTTTATCTACTTTGAAAATTATACATATATATAAAAAAATATATTTTAACCACTTAAGACCCGGACCAAAATGCAGCTAAAGGACCAGGCCCCTTTTTTACGATTTGGCACTGCGTCGCTTTAACTGACAATTGCGCGGTCGTGCAACGTGGCTCCCAAACAAAATTGGCGTCCTTTTTTCCCCACAAATAGAGCTTTCTTTTGGTGGTATTTGATCACCTCTGCGGTTTTTATTTTTTGCGCTATAAACAAAATAGAGCGACAATTTTGAAAAAAATGCAGTATTTTTACTTTTTGCTATAATAAATATCCCCCAAAAATATATAAAAAAATATATTTTTTCCTCAGTTTAGGCCGATACGTATTCTTCTACATATTTTTGGAAAAAAAAAATCGCAATAAGCGTTTATTGATTGATTTGCGCAACATTTATAGTGTTTACAAAATAGGGGATAGTTTTATTGCATTTTTATAATTTTTTTTTTTTTACTACTATTGGCGGCGATCATCGATTTCTTTCGTGACTGCGACATTATGGCGGACACTTCGGACAATTTTGACACATTTTTGGGACCATTGTAATTTTCACAGCAAACAATGCATTAAAAATGCATTGGCCCAGATTCAGGTAGAATCGCGCAATATTTGCGTGGGCAAAGAGCAAAAATTTTTCTCTGCGCCCACGCAAATATTGCGCTTTGCCCGCGATTCACGGAGCAATTGCTCCGTAAATTGCGCGGGCGATATATTAATCAGCCGTGCGTAAGGCTGCCTAATGTAAATGATCCCGCCGGGGGCGGGAATCATTTAAATTAGGCGCGCTCCCGCGCCGAGCGAACAGCGCATGCTCCGTCGGGAAACTTTCCCGACGTGCATTGCGGCAAATGACGTCGCAAGGACGTCATTTGCTTGTAAGTGAACGTGAATGGCGTCCAGCGCCATTCACGGTTCACTTACGTAAACGACGTAAAATTTGAACGTCGCGAGCGGGAAGCGCAGCTATACTTTAGCATTGGTTGCGCCTGCTATTAGCAGGAGCAGCCTTATGCTAAAGTGGCCGTACGGAAACTCCGTACCTTGCGTGCGCAGGGCCCGCGCAACTTTTGTGAATCGGTGGTAGTATGCAATTTGCATACTATACGCCGATCACAAAGGCCGCGCCCCCTAGCGGCCAACGCAAGAATGCAGCCTGGTATGTGAAGGCATAAGGAGGCTTATGTCTGTCACATCCTAGGCTGCAGTCGGTGTAACGAGGTTTCTGAATCAGGAGCACTCGTTACACCGGAGCAAGTAAGCCCTTGCGCCGCGCAACCTATGGTTGCGCGGGCGCAAGGGCTTCTTGAATCTGGGCCATTGTTTACTGTGAAAATGACAGTTGCAGTTTGGGAGTTAACCACAAGGGGGCGCTGAAGGGGTCAAGTGTGACCTCATCTGTGTTTCTAACTGTAGGGGGGTGTGGCTGTAGGTGTGACGTCATCGATTGCGATTCCCTATATAAGGGAACACACGATCGATAACGGCGCCACAGTGAAGAACGGGGAAGCTGTGTTCACACACAGCTCTCCCCGTTCTTCAGCTCCGGGGACCGATCGCGGGACTCCAGCGGCGATCGGGTCCGCGAGTCCCGCGACCCACGGCTGGGCATTATACAATCAAGTACAGGTACGTGCTTGTGCCCAGCCGTGCCATTCTGCCAACGTATATCGGCGTTAGGCGGTCCTTAAGTGGTTAATTAAAAATTATAATTTTATATACAATAAATTATATATATTTTTTATTTATTACAGGTACTTATATAGCACTGTCAATTCACACAGCACTTTATACAGTTCCTTGGAAAAGTATTCATACCCCTTGAAATGTTCCACATTTTCTCATGTTACAACCAAAAACAAATGTATTTGATTGGGATTTTAAGTGATAGACCAACACCAAGTGGCACATAATTGTGGAAGGAAAATAATAAAATGGTTTTCACAATTTGTTGCAAATTAATATGTGAAAAGTGTGGCGTGCATTTGTATTCAGCCCCCTTTACTCTGATGCCCCCAACTAAAACCTGGTGGAACCAATTGCCTTCAGAGGTCATCTAATTAGTAAACGGAGTCCACCTGTGTTCAATATAATCTCAGTATAAATACAGCTGTTCTGTGACGCCCTCAGAGGTTTGTTGGCTAACCTTAGTGAACAAAACAGCATCATGAAGGCCAAGGAACACCATCAGACAGGTCAGGGATAAAGTTGTGGAGAAGTTTAAAGCAGAGTTAGGTTATAATTAAATGATCCCAATTTTTGAACAGTCCTGTTCAATCCATCATCCGAAAATGGAAAGAGTATGGCACAATTTTGAACCTACCAAGACATGGCCGTCCACCTAAACTGACCGGGCCGGGCAAGGAGAGCATTCATCAGAGAAACAGCCAAGAGGCCCATGGTAACTCTGGAGGAGATGCAGAGATCCACAGCTCAGGTGGGAGAATCTGTCCACAGGACAACTATTAGTGGTCTCTCCACAAATCTGCCCTTTATGGAAGAGTGACAAGAAGAAAGACATTGGTGGAAGAAATCCATAAGAAGTTCTGTTTGCAGTTTGTGAGAAGCAATGTGGGGGACACAGCAAACATGTAGAAGAAGATGAGACCAAAATTTAACTTTTTGGCCTAAAAGCAAAACACTATGGGCTGGATTCACAAAGAGTTACGCCGGCGTATCAGTAGATACACCAACGTAACTTGGAATCTAAGCCGTCGTAAGTTTAAGTGTATGCTCAAACTGAGATACACTTAAACCTAGCTAAGATACGACGGCCTGCGCCGTCGTATCTTGGGGTGCATGTTTTCCGCTGGCCGCTAGGTGGCGCTTCTGTTGATTTTGGCGTCGAATATGTAAATGACTAGATACGCCGATTCACGAATGTACGCTTGCCCGTCGCAGTAAAGATACGCCGTTTCTGTAAGAGGTACTCCGCGTAAAGATAAAGCTGCCCCCTAGGTGGCGTAGCCAATATTAAGTATGGCCGTCGTTCCCGCGTCGAAATTAGAAATGTTTACGTCGTTTGCGCAAGTCGTCCGTGAATGGGGCTGGACGTAATTTACGTTCATGTCGAAACCAATACGTCCTTGCGGCGTACTTTGGAGCAATGCACACTGGGATATGTACACGGACGGCGCTTGCGCCGCTCGTAAAAAATGTCAATCATGTCGGGTCACCATCCATTTACATAAAACACGCCCCCCTCATCCTCATTTGAATTAGGCGCACTTAAGACGGCCCAATTTACGCTACGCCACCGTAACTTAGGAGGCAAGTGCTTTGTGAATACAGCACTTGCCTCTCTTAATTACAGCGGCGTAGCATAAATACAATACGCTACGCCGCCGTAAAAATGCGCCGCCCTACCTGAATCTAGCTATATGTGTGGAGGACCCCCCGATGGTATGTCAATGTGATCTGACCGTTTCTTTGCACCATCTTCCAAATACTAGCAGTAAAGTGCAGCAACCCTATTTGTGTGTGGACATTCCTCCCTAAAGTTTATCAGTTGTCAATGTTAGGAGGATGCCTCTGGTATTGAGTGGGGGCACAAGATGGCGGAGGGTTACTGCCTCAGCGGGAAGGCCACTGTTCTAGCAGGAGAGGAGCGGGGCAGGGACTTGTACTCTTGGTGCCAAAAGCTAGTCAATCGTAAGTCCTAACAACTTCACCACAGCCTCCCCTCTCCGGGACCACAGCCTCCCCTCTACAGGGCAGCAATTTTCAGTGTGATCCAACAACTACTCCACATTCTGCCCCCCACACTTGGTGGCAAAAGCTAGGCAATCGTAAGTCCTTCTTACAGCTGGACCACAGCCTCCCCTCTACGGGACCACAGCCTCCCCTCTACGGGACCACAGCCTCCCCTCTACGGGACCACAGCCTCCCCTCTACAGGGCAGCAATTTTCAGTGTGCTCTTCCGACAACTACTCCACATTCTGCCCCCTACTCTTAGTGGCAAAAGCTAGCCAATCGCAAGTCCTTCTTACAATTGGACAACAGCCTCCCCTCTACGGGACCACAGCCTCCCCTCTACGGGACCACAGCCTCCCCTCTACGGGACCACAGCCTCCCTTATACAGGGCAGAAAATGTCAGTGTGCTTTGACAACTACTCCACATTCTGCCCCCACCTGATGTGAAAAACACCACACATTTCCCAACCGCCCACCTACCTCCAACTGCTAGAAAGCAAGCAAATGACCACACATGTGTAGGGCACCCTCCTCACCAACTATGACTAGTCGTAGCTGGGGAGGAGGAGAATTGTTTTTTGAGCACACAGGGTAGTAATAAGCCCCATTTACGTCATGGCAGGAGGATGCAGTTCTGCTTCGTTACCCTTAACGCTGGGCCAACCTGCCCCGGCACTGTGGGAATCCCAAAACTCTGAGGAACAGAGTCAGGAAATATAGCAAGACTGGTAGTGTATCCAAAGACCGACTACTCCCACCAGGCCCCACCTGCAGCTAAAATACCAATTTTGTCTGTACTGGTGACTTGTCGTTATGGTTCCCCTATCCAGATGGTTCCTGTAAGGACTGCGCAGGGGCAATCCTTGCCGACGGAAATCTCCAAACCTCGGCCGGCATCCAGGCTCATTCCTTAACATCCCCGTGGATTGGAGGATGTTAAAAAGAGAGCCAGGAGGCCGGGCAAAGCGAGGACGTGAGGCCGACTGGTCACTTACCTCAAATTCCACTTCGCCCTGGAGGTTCGGTGATTTCCGTTGGCAAGGATTGCGCCTGCGCAGTCCTTACAGAAACCATCTCGATAGCCGGAAACCATATCGTCATACCGGCTCTTTAAATTTAAATCGTTCTTGACTGATGTGTACTACAGTAACGAAAAAAAAATAAAAATCTGAATTCTAAAAGTTGATATTTTTTCCGAGTTCCCATTCAGGTCACATAATAGGCGATGACCTGGCGGGGTTGTCACTGTTCTTTAATAATGAATAAGGATTTGTTTATTGCGGCGATCCATAGAGTAACGGGATCCGGGGTGTCTCGCAGTGTCGGGTTCCAGACACCTGTCTATTCAGGGTGTGTCAGCGCCAGTTTAAGGTTCGGTCACTCGATCGGCTTATACTTGGCACGTGAAACACATCCAAATTCTTTCCTTTGTTACATTCTTGCCTTCGTTATATAATCGCGGTGCTGTCAGCTCGCGCACAAGTCTGTTTTCCTCGTTGATAAAATCCTCCATTGACTATTTAGAGCTCCTCTAAATATTCATGAGCTGGCAAAAGACTGCATTTTTTTTTTTATCTGAAGCAGCGCAACTTTATTACCATTTTAAAGACATCCGATTCTGAAAATAGACTTCCTTTTGATGCCTGTAATAGCTGGAAATAAATGTATTTTTATCCCCGATTCTACATGGGGCATCCGGCTGGCGTATGTGTTCCAAACTGCGCCCAGGCACTCCGAATGTGCGCTGCGCTCCCAAATACAGACGCCTAGGCAAGATAGAATATCATTCCTACAACCACAGTATTCCTCCCACTGACAAAAAACAATTTTCTTACTGTTGACACCAATGATGGGGAATAATTCCTCCCAATGACATTAATGTTGGGCCACTATTCCTCACACTGACACCAACAATGAGGCACCTTTCCTTCCACTGTTCCCAATGATCAAGCACTATTCCTCCCAATGACACAAAATATGAGGCATAATTCCTCTCAATCATACCAACAATGGGGCAATTTTCTTACTGCTGACACAAATGACCAATTCCTCCCAATGACACCAATGATCGGGAATAATTCCTCCCACTGACATCAGTGATGGCGAATAATTCCTCCCACAGACAAAAATGATGAGACATTATCCCTCCCACTGATCCCAATCATGGGGCACTATTCCTCCCATCGATATAAAGGATTGAGCACTATTCTTCCCACTGACACCAAAGGTAGGGCTTATATTCTTTTCACTGAAACCAACAATGTGGCACTATCCCTTCCATGACACCAATAATGGGGCACCATTTTGCCCACTCACACCAATAATGGGGAACTATTCCTCTCACAGACACCAATGATGGGACACTGTTCCCCCCCCCCCCACAGACACCAATGATGGGACACTGTTCCCCCCCACAGACACCAATGATGGGACACTGTTCCCCCACTGTCCCCCCCACAGACACCAATGATGGGACACGGTTCCCCCCCACAGACACCAATGATGGGACACCGTTCCCCCCCACAGACACCAATGATGGGACACCGTTCCCCCCCACAGACACCAATGATGGGACACTGTTCCCCCACTGTTCCCCCCCACAGACACCATTGATGGGGGA
Organism: Rana temporaria; assembly: GCF_905171775.1. Classification (NCBI taxonomy): domain Eukaryota; kingdom Metazoa; phylum Chordata; class Amphibia; order Anura; family Ranidae; genus Rana; species Rana temporaria. The sequence continues at coordinate 102,458,436 of NC_053501.1, forward strand.
CTATTCCCCCCACAGACACCAATGATGGGACACCGTTCCCCCCCACAGACACCAATGATGGGACACTGTTCCCCCACTGTTCCCCCCCACAGACACCATTGATGGGGGACTATTCCCCCCACAGACACCAGTGATGGGAGACTATTCCCCCCACAGACACCAGTGATGGGAGACTATTCCCCCCACAGACACCAATGATGGCAGACTATTCCCCCCACAGACACCAATGATGGGGGACTATTCCCCCCACAGACACCAATGATGGGGGACTATTCCTCCCACAGACACCAATGATGGGGGACTATTCCTCCCACAGACACCAGTGATGGGAGACTATTCCCCCCACAGACACCAATGATGGCAGACTATTCCTCCCACAGACACCAGTGATGGGGCACTATTCCTCCCACTGATACCAGTGATGGGGCACTATTCCTCCCACTGATACCAATGATGGGGCAATATTCCTCTCACTGATCCCAATAATGGGGCACCATTCCTCCCACTGATACCAATGATGAGGCACTATTCCTCCCCCTGATACCAATGATAAGGCAATATTTCTCTCACTGACCCCAATAATGGGGCACAATTCCTCCCACTGATCCCAATATTGGTGCACTATCCCTCCCACTAATCCCAACGACGGGGCACTAGATCTACAATTAATACCAGTAATGGGACACTATTCCTATTACAACTAACCCCAGAATTTATAACGTTTATTTACTCCCACTGACCACCAAACCCAAGATATTGTATTGTCTTCTCCCAGTGATGCCAGGTCATTTTCTACTTCCACTGGCCAGAGTCCAGCCCCCCCTAAAGTATGAAGGTCAGAAAACTGTCCCTTTGTTTAGAAAGTTTGGAGACCCCAGTTCAATATCACCAGTGTCACAGGGAACGAAAGCGAGGGCAAATCCTACATTTTGAGCTGCCACCAGAACAGGAAGAGAGGTGAAATCTTCCAGTGGGGACACTTGTTCCAATGACAACTGTCTAAGAGGGGATTTAATTCAAATCATAGCTGGGAACTTACTGGATATTGACCAGTAATGCAGTCTCTCAATATAATATCCTTCTATGCTTGAGGAAGAATAATAGTCTATTTTTAGGAGTCACTTCACCGCACTGCGCAAACTGAAAACGTAAAGGCTCATGCACGCAGCCCCAAGGTGGCTGTACATGGTGCAAGAGTGTACAGAGCCTGCATAAAATCACCTGCTTTCTACAGCCTCCCAGAGTGCCCTACAGTCTCAAATCCACCCCGATTGACGCCTTTGTTGGCTCCCGGTCGGAGTGTCCCTGGATGGCCAACTGCTCTCGGCTGCTGTGCCATCAACCTACAGATTCGAGTGAGTACACTTGTATTACGGGGGGGGGGGGTTTAAATTTACCTCTCCCGGTCTCATGCTTGACTATTTTGATTTTGTCAAATTTCAAATGCACTGCACACCTGCTCCTGATGAGTGGCAACCAGCCACGAAACGCGTCAAGCTACTAGTTGCCGTGCTTCAATTCCAATTTTAATTGTATACCATTTTTATATGATTTATGCTTTATCTACCATGCAGGAATGCCGAGGCCATAGATCATGCAGGCAGTACTCTATAGCAGTGGTCTCAAAGTACCGGCCCGCGGGCCATTTGCGGCCCGCGGACCAGTTATAAATGGCCCTCAGGCAGGGTGGAAGTGAGGGGAGCCATCTGGTGGTGAGCCGTTGGTATTACAAGTTATTACCACCAGATGTGAGCTGGCGCCATCTGGTGGTGGCCGTTGGTATTACAAGTTAAGCATTACAATTTAAACAGCAATTCTAATGTCATTTTACACTATTTTAACTGCCATATTCTTCCCTCTAATTAGAACCCCCAAACATTATATATATTTTTTATCCTAACACCCTAGAGAATAAAATAGCGATCATTGCAATACTTTCTGTTACGCCGTATTTGCGCAGCGGTCTTACAAGCGCACTTTTTTGGGAAAAAATTACACTTTTTTTAATTAAAAAATAAGACAACAGTAAAGTTATCCCCATTTTTTTTAATATTATGAAAGATAATGTTACGCCGAGTAAATTCATACCCAACATGTCACGCTTCAAAATTGCGTCCGCTCGTGGAATGCCGACAAACTTTTTTACCCTTTAAAATCTTCATAGGCGACGTTTAAAAAAATCTACATGTTGCATGTTTTAAGTTACAGAGGAGCTAGAATTATTGCTCTCGCTCTACCAATCGCGGCGATACCTCACATGTGTGGTTTGAACACCGTTTACATATGCGGGCGCTGCTCACGTATGTGTTCGCTTCTGCGCGCAAGCTCGTCGGGACGGGGTGCGTTTTCTGGCTCCTAACTTTTTTAGCTGGCTCCTAGATTCCAAGCAAATTTGTCAAACCCTGACTTACACCAGTGCTGGTGGTAATAATGCGCTCGCTGACACCAGTGCTGGTGGTAATAATGCGCTCGCTGACACCAGTGCTGTTGTTTTTGAAGTTTGAAAGTTTGCATGCGGCCCCCCCATGGCATATGAAAACTTGTCTTGTGGCCCTCAGGTAATTTGAGTTTGAGACCCCTGCTCTATAGTAATTGTTTATCTTTATAGGTCATTGGTGGACCTTGTTAATTTTATCATGTATGCCAGTTATCAGTGTCATTACCATGTTCAACTGTTCTTCAAACTGACATCAGTAATATGTATATTACCTATTGTATATGATTCAATAAACATTTTATCCATCCACTAATCCAGTGGTCTCCAAACTGGAGACCCCTTTGCTTGCCTTTATCCGGCCCTTGGGGGACTATCCCTCCCAGTGATACGAGACACTATTCTGCCATCTGACGCCGACAATGGGGCACCATTTCTCCCACTGACACAACTAATAGAGCACTATTCCTCCATATGATATAAGCAATGGGGCACTATTCCTACCCCTAATACCAGATGTTTACCAACAATGATGCCAGGAAAATCTCCACTCCCGCTGGCCAAAGTCCGGCCCTCCAATAGTCTGAAGCAGTGCCGATCCTGACCTACCTGGGGCCCTAAGCAAAATTACATGGCACATTAAAAATGAGAAGATGGGGGAGCTGATGACAGTGACATGTCACATTAAAGAAAGTTGAGAAGCGGGGGGAGGGGGTGTTCTGCTGTCGGAAATGACATCTTACATTAAATTGAGAAGCGACTGTGCTGACTTCTTACCTCTTTTCCCATGCAGCTAGCGAGTTGAGAAGCGGGGTGAGGGGGCGAAAATGACTTCTCACCAGGGGGGCCCTTCGCAGCTTTGCGGGGCCCTAAGCGCCTTGCATAGTGAGCCTATAGGGTGGTTCAGCCCTGGTCTGAAGGACAATAAACCGGCCCTTTGTTTAGAATCTTTGGAGACCCCTGCACTAATCTATTGACTTGCAAACCAAGTACTCCACTAAATGTCCCACCCCTTATCGCTTGCCTGCTGGCTTGCTTGTTTGCGTGCTTGCTTGCCTGCTTGTCTTTTTGTGCTTCCTACAACTGCTGCATAGAACTGCCCATAAAAAGCGTGTACAGCTGTTTGCAAGTATATGGCGGTATTTGCATAAACGTGCTTGCGTGCACCAACGTAAACCCCCGATTGCAGACATGGATCTGACCAAAAAAAATAAAAAAAGCCCATCCCCCTGAGATCTTACAATATACAGCTGAACTGTCCCTGTAGGGCACTGGTGGTGTAGCCTTCCCAGGGGGCATCTGTGAGGCCCTGGCTATGTCACCAGGGTTGTAGAGGTGCATGCACCTGGGATTTTTAGCGTATTGAGGAAAGGTCCACTTTAATGATAATAGGTTGTGCTATTTCTAAAATAATTATACTGTTGCAAAAGCATCCTTGCCTGGAAGATGGCCACAGTGGGTCTTATTTAAAAAAAAAAAACATCTAATGGAATAAATGTAAACTGATGTACAATATCTAAACCTTCGAGATCTCGAAAAAAGGGTCCCCAGTTCCGCACATGCCATGACCCAAGGGGCGAACTGGACTGCTCAAGCTGGAATTCACATCAGATTGGATTGTCCGGTTGTTCTGGGAATATTGTGAAGAGTCAGGAATTTAAAGTTCAACTCAAAGTTCTGGTAATGACCGGCTCACACTAATGTCAGAGAGCAAGCTCAGCATTCTGCCCGTTTCCTATTAACTAAAGGACGTGTCACACCTAGCTGATCTTCTGCAATACAAACACCTTTTACTGCAAGTATGCATCTATACCATTCCTACGTGCTCTACACAAACTCTACACAAATGGCATCTCTGGTAGGATTTGAACCAAAGTCCCAGTGCTGCAAGAGCATTAACCACTAAAAAGGTCAAAGGAGAATTTTTTTTCTTATCTATACATCTTAGACAGTAAACATTTGTATGAAAAATAAAGTTTGGGGATTTTTAAATGGATTGTAAAGGTACAAAAAAAAAGTTTTCCTAATTAGCTTCCTTTACCTTAGGTGCAGTCCTCCTTCACTTACCTCATCCTTCCATTTTGCTTTTAATTTTTTTGGGGGAAAACACAGTAGGACATGGCAGAGAGTGACAGGAGTGGGTGTTCCTGGAGGGACCAGTGTACATACAGTCCACTAAGGCTAACACCCACCTAGGAAGCCAGAGACAAAGAGAACACTGGACAGAAGGAGCAACAAACAAGGAACGGATTGCCGGCGGGAAAACAGATTAAAGAGGTGGGACGGATGAAGAGGAGACGAGCTTAAAGGGGTTGTAAAGGTACATTTTTTTTTCCTTAAATAGCTTCCTTTACCTTAGTGCAGTCCTCCTTCACTTACCTCATCCTTCCATTTTGCTTTTAAATGTCCTTATTTCTTCTGAGAAATCCTCACTTCCTGTTCTTCTGTCTGTAACTCCACACAGTAATGTGAGGCTTTCTCCCTGGTGTGAAAAATATTATTTAAAAGTTAGAATCAGAATATGAAAATTCAATCATACAGTACAGTTGAAAAGGTGCAAGCTGAATGTTTCGCCATGAATAGTAGCTTTCTCAGGAGAAAATTATTTATCAGGCACTGTAAACACTATAATAGAAGAAAATCTTTTTAGAACATAAAGATCACAATAAACAAAGTAATACAATATTTCTAAAATATATATATATACACACACACACACATTATATATACACACACACACACACACACATACAGTACAGACCAAAAGTGTGGACACACCTTCTCATTCAAAGAGTTTTCTTTATTTTCATGACTATGAGAATTGTAGATTCACACTGAAGGCATCAAAACTAAATAAAAAAATAATTAAAATATATTTCATATTCTAGGTTCTTCAAAGTAGCCACCTTTTGCTTTGATTACTGCTTGGCACACTCTTGGCATTCTCTTGATGAGCTTCAAGAGGTAGTCACCTGACGCAGCACCCCATCACTCTCCTTCTCGGTCAAATAGCCCTTTACACAGCCTGGAGGTGTGTTTGGGGTCATTGTCCTGATGAAAAATAAATGATGGTCCAACTAAACGCAAACCGGATGGAATAGCATGGCGCTGCAAGATGCTGTGGTAGCCATGCTGGTTCAGTATGCCTTCAATGTTGATTAAATCCCCAACAGTGTCACCAGCAAAGCACCCCCACACCATCACACCTCCTCCTCCATGCTTCACAGTGGGAACCAGGCATGTAGAGTCCATCCGTTCACCTTTTCTGCGTCGCACAAAGACACGGGGGTTGGAACCAAAGATCTCAAGTTTGGACTCATCAGACCAAAGCACAGATTTCCACTGGTCTAATGTCCATTCCTTGTGTTCTTTAGCCCAAACAAGTCTCTTCTGCTTGTTGCCTTTCTTTAGCAGTGGTTTCCTAGCAGATATTCTACCATGAAGGCCTGATTCACACAGTCTCCTCTTACCAGTTCTAGAGATGTGTCTGCTGCAAAAGGTGGCTACTTTGAAGAACCTAGAATATGAAATATATTTTCAGTTGTTTCACACTTTTTTGTTATGTATAATTCCACATGTGTTACTTCATAGTTTTGATGCCTTCAGTGTGAATCTACAATTTTCATAGTCATGAAAATAAAGAAAACTCTTTGATTGAGAAGGTGTGTCCAAACTTTTGGTCTGTACTGTATATATATATATATATATATATATATATATATATATATATATATATATATATATATATATATATATATATATATAAAGTTCAAATTTTTTCCGGAATGGCTGGGATCAAAATGACAAGCTAAATCCAAACCAGTGGGATTTACCTGCATGTATGATAGTAGCCAACTAGCTTTAATAATGTGTCCTTGAGGCGGCAAAGTCTTAGGGATTCAATAATATGGATCATCTGGTGCAACCACAGAGGGGAGTGTATCTGAACACACCCAACCCGCTAGGCTAAGTGGTCCGCCTAGGATATGGAGACAGAGATAGAAACCAATCAATGACAAAGTAATTTGACCCTATATTGCCCAGAAGTAAAACGAGCATCAAGTCAGATTCAGCTTGCACCTTTTAAACTGTACTGTATGATTGAATTTTCATATTCCGATTTTAACTTTTAAATAAATAATATTTTTCATTACAATGTTGTTGTGAATTTGCACCTTAAAAATCCCAAACCTTTATTCTTCATACAAATGTTCACTAAAAAGGTCAGTCCACCCAAAACCCATATTTCATTGTTCAGTGGGTGCCGGATTGTAGGGATAAACTCGGGTTTTGGTCCAAACCCAAAAGTTAGCCGTCACTGCTGGGCCAATGAGCTGTGGGCGAGAGGTTCTATGACCCACAGTTGACGTACACAACGTCAACCTTATTTTGGCACATAGCCATATTGGATTAATATCACTGACCTTATATGAACCTATGTTCAGCTTATTGGCCCAACAATGACAGTCAACTTCTGGGTTTGGGCCAAACCCAAGCCCATCCCCTACTGAAGTGGAGAGTTACCCCCCTTGCAGCCTCTTTTATCTTCTGGGGAGATCTCCGAGTTTCCAGGTCAACACATCTGTTGCGTCATTTACATGGCTCCTAACGGTCCCTGATTTCGAAGGACTGTCCCCGATTTGGAGCAATGTCCCTCATTCCTCCTCATTTTGGTCTGATCTATATAGATGTACTAGCTGAATACCCGGCGTTGCCCGGTCTTCCTATCTTAACCTTTTGGGGAGGAAAATCATAGTAATATAAATATACCCATCTTTTATATAAGGGTGTAGGTAAGTGTTAATTTAACTGTCATATATTTTTATTTGGCACATAAGTAATATGTGTACCAGGTATTATTGAAATATCTCCAGGCGTACAGAAGTTATGTGGGAACATACATTTCCCATTGATTTGCATGGGACTTTAAACAAAAACCCCGACCCTCACAAATGGGGGTAGTTAAGGGATAAATTAACTATCCTATAGTTTAAGTGGACATATAAGTAACATGTGACCAAGTGTTATCGAAATATGTACAGCCGTTTGGAAGTAACATGTATTTCCCATAGAGTTGAATGGGACTTTAAAGAAAAACCCCGACCATGGCAAATGGGGGTGGGTAAGGGTTAAACCACCTATCCTATGTTTGTTGCTGACATATAGGTAACATGTGTGCCAAGTTTCATGTTAATATCTTTAGCCGTTTGGACGTGATGCTGGAACATACATACATACATACACGTTGAGTTTTATATATATACTAGCTGAATACCCGGCGTTGCCCGGTCTTCCTATCTTAACCTTTTGGGGAGGAAAATCATAGTAATATAAATATACCCATCTTTTATATAAGGGTGTAGGTAAGGGTTAATTTAACTGTCATATATTTTTATTTGACATATAAGTAATATGTGTACCAGGTATTATTGAAATATCTCCAGGCGTACAGAAGTTATGTGGGAACATACATTTCCCATTGATTTGCATGAGTAACATGTATTTCCCATAGAGTTGAATGGGACTTTAAAGGAAAACCCCGACCATGGCAAATGGGGGTGGGTAAGGGTTAAACCACCTATCCTATGTTTGTTGCTGACATATAAGTAACATGTGTGCCAAGTTTCATGTTAATATCTTTAGCCGTTTGGAAGTGATGCTGGAACATGAAGTAACATGTATTTCCCATAGAGTTGAATGGGACTTTAAAGGAAAACCCCGACCATGGCAAATGGGGGTGGGTAAGGGTTAAACCACCTATCCTATGTTTGTTGCTGACATATAAGTAACATGTGTGCCAAGTTTCATGTTAATATCTTTAGCCGTTTGGACGTGATGCTGGAACATACATACATACACACACAGACACGTTGAGTTTTATATATATAGATATATATATATATAGAATAGATAGATAGATAGATATAAAATGCACTTTTTATCTATCAAAAAGTGTTTTCCAGTGCTAAACCTTTCATCTGATTTCTAAATTGCTGCATTTGTAAATTCCAAAAGCCAATATAAAGGAATAGAAGTGGTAAAAAAAAAAAAGCACTTGTACAAAAAAAAACAAGGTTGGTTAAACCTACAAGGGGTGGCAAGGGGTGTGTCCTATGCCTGCATACTTTTGCCGATAGGTGTCCCTCATTCCCATCTCAAAAAGTTGGGAGGTATACAAAAATGAGAGGCTCAAGCCATCCCTTCTGGATCTTGTTTTTTTTTTTTTTTTTTACAATTGAGAATGTAACAGGAGGAGCTGGAACACATTTAAAAGTAAAGCAAGGACATTCAAAACTCCCAGGAGTCAGGAAATATGGCCAGGAGATCTCACCGTTGGAGCATCCGAGCCATGAAGTATAAGAAGCCAGGGGCTGGCTCACTTCACCAAAAGCCACCTATACTTGCTTTCTTTCCTTCAAAAGAAAAGAGAAGGGTCAGCTTCCAGCTATTTGGAAGTGGGTCATTATCGCCTCTTAGGTAAACCCTGCGCCACCCACTTGTCCAATCAGGAACACCAGATCACACCATATATGGTCATCATTACATGCAGGAAAAGTGACCGTATGGGTTCTCAGACCAGGGGGAAGAGACAGATGTGTCCAGGGACATCTTATCAAAGCCTAGTCCTTTACCTGAGAATCTAGAGCAGTTGGTTGACCATGTCATTTCTGGACTCAAATCTACTGAAGGTTTTTTTTTTTGTTAGTAAGTCTACAGGTGATCATCACCAAATCCAGCTGGTTGGCCCAGACATTGATCTGTTAGCGCTTGCAAACACAACTGGATAGGTTGGAAAACCTTAACCAATCACCAGCGCTAGATGTCACCATTTCCTTCCTTTCTCTTCATTCCACAGCATAGACCTAGGTGTCACCATGGAACTCCTTTCTCCTCATTCCACAGCATAGACCTAGGTGTCACCATGGAACTCCTTTCTCCTCATTCCACAGCATAGACCTAAATGTCACCATGGAACTCCTTTCTCTTCATTCTACAGCATAGACCTAGGTATCACCATTGACCTCCTTTCTCCTCATTCCACATCATAGACCTATATGTCCCCATGGACCTCCTTTCTCCTCATTTTACAGCATAGACCTAGATGTCCCCATGGACCTCCTTTTTCCTCATTTTACAGCATAGACCTAGATGTCCCCATGGACCTTCTTTCTCCTCATTCCACAGCATAGACCTCCTTTCTCCTCATTCCATAGCATAGACCTAGATGTCAACATGGAGCTCCTTTCTCCTCATTTCACAGCATAGACTTAGACATCACCATTGATCCCAATTGATCCCCTTTCTCCTCATTGCACAGCATAGACCTAGATGTCACCATAGACCTCCTTTCTGTTCATTTCACAGCATAGACCTAGATGTCACCATTGATCCACCTTCTCCTCATTGCACAGCATAGACCTAGATGTCACCATTGATCCACTTTCTCCTCAATGCACAGCATAGACCTAGGAGGTCACCATGGACCTCCTTTCTCTTCATTTCACAGCATAAACCTAGATGTTACCATTTACCTCCTTTCTCCTCATTCCACACCATATACATACAGTAGATGTCACCGTGGACCTCCTTTCTCCTCAATGCACAGCATAGACCTAGATGTCACCATGGACCTCCTTTCTCCTCATAGCACAGCATAGACCTGGATGTCACCATGGACCTTCTTTCTCCTCATTCCATAGCATAGACCTAGATGTCACCACGGACATCCTTTCTCCTCATAGCACAGCATAGACCTAGATGTCACCACGGACCTCCTTTCTCCTCAATGCACAGCATAGACCTAGATGTCACCACGGACCTCCTTTCTCCTCATAGCACAGCATAGACCTAGATGTTACCACGGACCTCCTTTCTCCCCATTCCACAGCATAGACCTAGATGTCACCACGGACCTCCTTTCTCCTCATTTTACAGCCCAGACCTAGATGTCACCATTTACCTCCTTTATCCTCATTCCACAGCATAGACCTAGATATCACCGTGGACCTCCTTTCTCCTCATTGCACAGCATAGACCTAGATGTCACCATGGACCTCCTTTCTCCCCATTCCACAGCATAGACCTAGATGTCACCACGGACATCCTTTCTCCTCATTTTACAGCCCAGACCTAGATGTCACCATTTAACTCCTTTATCCTCATTCCACAGCATTGACCTAGATGTCACCGTGGACCTCTTTTCTCCTCATTGCACAGCATAGACCTAAATACTCATCTGAGTACTTATGCTTAAACACAAAAATAGACCGAAAAGGCATCTTCAGAAATTCGAATCTTGCCCATTCCTTCGACCTTCCTCTAAATGCCCATCTAATCCATCTGCTCAGACCTAGTGAAAACAAAGGCCTCTTTATGTGCCTCATTGTTCTCACCACCGCAGTCCTTTAACCAGGAAGCCAATCACTTTCCCTGGTGTACGTATAACCACTAGACCGGGACAGTCTACAAATCTCCAAGACACGGTCATTAAACAGGCAACATACGAAATAAAAAAAATGTGACGACCACATGAAAAGTACTTTAAATATCATAACGCTAATCTTGCATAGTTACATGATTAGTTGAGTTGAAAGAATACACGTTCTTTGAGTTCCACCAAAAAACAAAACTTATTAATAAAAAAATAAAAAATAAAAAATAAAGACTTGCATTCGGAGAAACCTAAACTTGCAGTTGATTCAGGGGAAGGCAAACATAAAAAACATAGAAAATGTGAGCCCATGCACACTAAAAGGCCCATGGAAAAATAGGTTCTTCATTACTTTTTGTTTTAGTGCAGGGTAACAAAATGCACAGAACATATGTATCTGGACGTGCATTGGGTTGTACTTAACTGCTCATCTACAGTGAGCTACTGTGCATTGCATTAACGCACATTCTAACACGAGTAATAGGTTATAATGGGAACAATCCTTTAATCTGTCCTCATATCTGAGGTCCCCTCCATAACCCTTATTCATTTAGTTGCCCTTCTCTATGCTACATCCAGTTCCAGTTTCCTTTTTGCGACCTGGAGGCCAAAACGGAATGGCATAAACCAATTCTCATTAGCCATTGGCATATATGTGGCAGCACAGAGGTAAACCTTATTCTGTGCTGCCACATAAATACGTTGCTGTTTGTGTTGTGACCATGCAGTCAGCACAGTGACCGCACTGTCACTAATAGCTTCGGATCAGAGTGGCAATCAGGAGATCGTAGGATGGGCACCCAATCACATCATCACTGCGACAGCCAATCACACGATTGATTTCCCTCTCTGAAGGCAAAATGTGCACCACCGTTTCTGGGCCCCAACATGGATGCAACACACATAGGTGGTATCTACATGTACATCAGGAGAATGTATTTTGTTTTGTTTTTTTGGTGCTGAGCAATGGATAGAAATGTATAGCTAAAATTTCAGAGGTTTAAAAAAATAAATACAAATTTGGGTCGTTTTCCTTTAAATACGAAACAAAAACAAAAGACATCCCACTAACATTTACCAGCAAAGGAAGGCCCAATTTGTCCTAGCAATGTATAATTCACCTGGATACATTTTGGGGTCTAAGTAAATTCCCTTCACTGTATAAGTAATTCTAGCAGCTATACAGCCGCTGAATTACTTTTACAGTCGGTGGAAGTGGGTCCCACCCCCCTCTCCTGCCTCCGCCTTTGTCAGGCTCTCTTGAGCGATTGGTAAGGAATGCGACCAGCAGGATCTGGTTCCTGGGACACAGTGAGGGGAACGAATGTTGTTCCTCCCACTGTGTGACGTCAGAAACGGGAAGCGACGAGGATTTCCTCACTTCCGGTTTGGGTGTGTTGTCTACAAATAGTTACCGGCTTATACCAGCATCTGATTAAACCATCAGTTTGATGTTTCGAGAGCAGATGAGAGATATGGGGGTCTAATAGACCCCAGATTTCTCCATAAAGAGGAACTGTCACAGCCCATGCTATTGCAAGGGATGTTGCTTATACCTTGGGATGGCCATAAAAGTGATTAAAAAAAATTAGAGACAGCGTAAAAAAATGTAAATAGAATTAATAATACATTTTTGTAAAAAAATAAATTAAAGCACCTCCATCCCCCCATGCTTGAGCGCAAATGTGAATGCGTGCGTCAGTCCTACAAGCATACGTAAACAGCAATTACACCACATGTGTGAGGTATCGCCATGAACGTCAGAGTGAGAGCAACAATTCTAGCTGCAGACCTCCTGTGTCACTCTAAACTTATAACCTGTAAAGCAGGGGTCTCAAACTGGCGGTCCTCCAGCTGTTGCGAAGCTACAAGTCCCATCATGCCTCTGCCTGTGGGAGCCATGCTTGTAGCTTGTAACTTGTCAGTTACTTGTACCGTATTTATCGGCGTATACCGCACACTTTTTTGCCCTGAAAATCAGGGCAAAATCGTGGGTGCGCGGTATACACCGATACCCGCTTTCCCGCGCCGAGTTTGAATACTGCGCCGGCATATACCGAGCGCAGTACACTCGTGTATAGTCGGGCAGGCTCGGCTCCTCTCGCGCTCACGTCCTGGACGTCCAGGACGTGAGCGCGAGAGGAGCCGAGCCTGCCCGACTATACACGAGTGTACTGCGCTCGGTATATGCCGGCGCAGTATTCAAACTCGGCGCGGGAAAGCAGGGGTTCGAGCGGGGAGGACGCGGGAGAAGGACGCCGGACCTGACGAAGAGGACACCCGAAGTCGCAGACGGACGCCGGACCCGACGAGGCTGCCCCGCAAGACACCAAAACTGTAAGTACTAAAATGTTTTTTTACAGGAATGTCGGGTCCACTTTAGGGGTGCGCACTATACGCCGGAGCGCGCAATACCCCGATAAATACGGTATATTGTGTTTTTGTACATTAAAGTGGGAGTAAACTCCCATGTACGATTTTCACCTATAGGTAAGCCTATAAAGCAACCTAGCCTAGGCTTAGTATAGTAAACATCTCCTAAACGTGCACCATTTAGGAAATATTAACTTTAGATGCAGCCGGGGTTATCACTGGCGCATGCACTCTGAAGGAACGACATATCCGTCCCATTCCTTCAGAGCCGTGGCGTAAACAGCAACTCCTGCATGGGAGTGACGTCATCGCCAGTTTGGCCATTCTCATCGCCGAAGCTCAAGAAACCGGAAGGAAGACCAGTTGAACATGAAAGTGCCTTCAGCAGTGACTGTCCGCCGCTGGAGAGCTTAATTTTCAGGTAAATCTGTCATAAAATGCTAGTATGCAATGCTTTTAAAAAGGCTTACTTGTAGGTACTAAAAATATCTCCAAAATCTTAACGGTTTAGGAGATATATCACATTTGCTTGCGCCGACATCATCGGCACATGCGCACTGAAGAAAGGGCACAATCGTGCTGTTTCTAAGGGGCCCGTGCCCGCATGCGTGGGAGTGACGTCACGTGACTCCGGCCAGTCACAGAGCCGTAGTCTACGGCCCCTGAAGGAGAGGGGTGAAGATGGATGTGGCCACCAGCGGGGACATCGCGGGCTTCGGTTTGCAGGTAGGTGCAACATAATGGGCTAGTACAGTTTTTCCCAACTCCAGTCCTCAAGGCACACCAACAGGTCATGTTTTCAGGCTTTCCATTATTTTGCACAGGTGATTTGATCAGTTTCACTGCCTTAGTAAATACCACAGCCATTTCATCTGAGGGAAACCCTGAAAACATGACCTGTTGGTGTGCCTTGAGGACTGGAGTTGAGAAACACTGGGCTAGTATGCCATGCGTATGCTTTTACTTTTACTACCACTTTCAAGTTCAAATCTATTTGTTCAAAAAAAAAAAATGCATTTGAAAAACCGCTGCGCAAATACTGTGTAACAAAAATAAGCAACACTCACCATTTTATTCTCTGAGACCCGGTTCACACAGGGGCGGCACGACTTTGAGGGCGACTCGGCAAGGCGATCTCAAGACGACTTCAGAGGCGACTTGCAAAATGACTTCTGTATTGAAGGCAATGCAAGTCGCCCCCAAAGTCGTACAAGAAGACTTGGGTCGCTCCGATTAGAGCGGTTCCATTGAACAGAGCGGAGCGCAACTTGTCAGGCGGCTAAGTCGCCTGACGAGTCGCCCCTGTGTGCACCGGCCTATGTTTAAAAAAAAAATAAAATCTATAATGTTTGTGGGTTCCAAGTTGTTTTCTAGCAAAAAAAAATATTTGTTGTTTACATATAGGAGAGGAAAGTCAGAATTGGAAGTGGGTAAGGAGGGGTAAAACCAGGGCGCAACCACCAATTTTGACCGACCCGAGGCTGCCCATGAGATTGAGCCCGAACTGTGAATGTGGTTTTCGTTCGGAAAGAGTTGTACATATTGCAAAAACCACGTATAATACACCTAGGGCTAGATTCACATAGAGTTAGGCCGGCGTATCAGTAGATACGCCGACCTAACTCAGAATCTGCGCCGACCTAAGTTTAAGTGTATTCTCAAACAGAGATACACTTAAACCTATCTAAGATACGACGGCTTGCGCCGTCCTATCTTAGGGTGCAATATTTAGGCTGGCCGCTAGGTGGCGCTTCCATTGCGGTCGGCGTAGAATATGTAAATCACTAGATACGCCTATTCACAAACCTACGCCCGGCCGACGCAACACAGATACGCCATTTACGTAACGCATTATCAGGCCTAAAGATAGTCCATCAAATAGTTGGAATAGTAATGTTAAAGTATGGCCGCCGTTCCCGCTTCGAAAATTCGAAAATATTACGTTGTTTGCGTAAGTCGTCCGTGAATAGGGATTTACGTCATTTACATCCACGTCGAAACCAATAGGCCCGTGCGGCGTACGTTGCCGCAATGCACACTGGGATATGTAGGCGGACGGCGCATGCGCCGTTCCAAAAAAACGTCAATCACGTCAGGTCAAACAAAATTAACATTAAACACGCCCCCTCAGCCGATTTTGAATTAGGCGCCCTTACGCCCGCCCGTAACTTAGCAGGCAAGTACTTTGTGAATCATGTACTTGCCTCGCTAACTTACGGCGGCGTAGTGTAAACACGATACGCTACGCCGCCGCAAAGTTAGGACGCCCTTTGTGAATCTACCCCCTAGGATTTAATTAAAAAGGCAGGTCTGGCCAAAATTTTAAGAGATTTTGAACTAAATTAGTTGACTCAACAATAGTTCTGACGGAAAGTTTTCAATGTCCGTAAGGACGTTCGAATTAAAATCCAACCACGTACGGCCAGCTTGAAGCGTCTTGTAATAAGCCTTTATTGCAGACGATACATAATATATCTATTTTGCAATAAAAATCCTTCCTATTCGCAAGTTTTTTTTATTTTTTTTAGCTTAGGGCTAAGTTCCATTTTAAGCGACGGAAAGCACAGAAAGTTCCCCTTTAAGAGTTGAGAGCGCATAGTTACAGTGTCAGTTTCACTATGGCAATGAGACTGAAAAGCAGACGCAGGGGAGGGAGGCTGTAACCTCCCCCCCCCCCCTTCTTTTTCTATCAACGGGAATCCCAGCAACACAACACTCGCCACTGCCTGCTGTAGGCTTCTCAGTGCTGTTTGGGGTGACTAACTGTGCCCGGGCCCCTTCCAAGGACTATTCTCCTCCGCACAGCAGCAGAACAAAGTCCTCTTTATACTGTCACCATGGAAGCTGCAACAGCAGAAAGAGGCTGACTCTGCCTGTTTATACAGCTCTGTCCTGCCTACAGATCTCCAAAGCTGGCACCATGCTGCCCAGACCCAAGACCACCTTCACCCTCAAGCAGGACCCCCGAGAGATCATGGTAAGTCCCTTCTTTATATATCTCTTTGTTGGTTTGTGACCTGGGGACAGTTTGTGTAAGGGATCACCAAGCCGAAAGAGAAGCTCCATTATGTAAAAGAGCTGCTGATCACATTCCAAAATAAATTGGAGGCAACCCCCCCCCCCCCTCCTCCTCCTCCTCTACCGTAGCAGCTGCCCCCCTTTCGGGGTCCGATGTGTAGAGACGCCTAACAAAATCTACTGCTCACTGTACGCCTATGTTATTCTTAGCTCCAAGTTCAAGTCCGTCTAGCAAAAGATTGTGTTGCTCGTCTGCAAACTTTGGGGGCTGCTTCACACCACTTGCATTGGTATTGCCCTGGGCGGTCGCAACGCAGGACAAGGTGGTTAGCGCAGTCCCAAAACAAGGCAAGGTGCCCAGATCAGTCACAAGACTAGGCAAAGTTAGGGGGCCAGAACAAGCCCCAATGTAAGACAAGGCACTTGGCACAGTCTTAACATAAGACAAGGCAAGGACATGGTGCCCAGCACAGTCCTAACGCAAGACAAGGCGTCCCATGCAGTCCTAACGCAAGACAGTGCAAACACAAGGTGCCCAGTGCAGTCCCAATGTAGAACAAGGCATAGACAAGCTGCCCAGCATAGTCCCAATGTAAGGCGCCTTGTGCAGTCCTTACGTAAGGCAAGTCAAAACACAAGGTGCCCAGTGCAGTCCCAAGATAAAACAAGGCAAAGACAAGGTGCCCATTGCAGTCCCAATGTAAGACAAGTCGTCCAGTGTAGTCCTAACGTAAGGCAAGACAAACACAAGGTGCCCAGTGCAGTGCCAATGTAGAACAAGGCATAGACAAACTGCCCATCATAGTCCCAATGTAAGACAAAGGCACCATGTGCAGTCCTAACGTACAGCAAGACAAGGCAAAACACAAGGTGCCCAGTGCAGTCCCAACGTAGAACAAGGCAAAGACAAGGTGCCCAGTGCAGTACCAACATAGAACAAGGCAAAACACAAGGTGCCCAGTGCAGTCACAATGTAAGACAAGTCGTCCAGTGTAGTCCTAACGTAAGGCAAGACAAACACAAGGTGCCCAGTGCAGTGCCAATGTAGAACAAGGCATAGACAAACTGCCCATCATAGTCCCAATGTAAGACAAAGGCACCATGTGCAGTCCTAACGTACAGCAAGACAAGGCAAAACACAAGGTGCCCAGTGCAGTCCCACCGTAGAACAAGGCAAAGACAAGGTGCCCAGTGCAGTACCAACATAGAATAAGGCAAAACACAAGGTGCCCAGTGCAGTCACAAGATAGAACAAGGCAAAAACAAGGTGCCCAGTGTAGTACCAACATAAAACAAGGTATAGACAAAGTGCCCGATGCAGTACCAACATAGAAAAAAGGCATAGCCAAGGTGCCCAGTGCAGTACCAACATAGAACAAGGCATAGACAAGGTGCCCAGCACAGTCTCAATGTAAGACAAGTCGCCCAGTGCATTCCTAACATAAGGCAAGGCAAACACAAGGTGCACAGTGTAGGAAAAGATGCCCAGCACAGTCCCAGGGTAAGACAAGGTGCCCAGTGTAGTCCCAACGTAAGACAAGGTGCCCAGTGTAGTTACAATGTAGAACAAGGCATAGACAAGGTGCCCAGAGCAGTCCCAGCATAGGACAAGGTGCCCAGCACAATCCCAGTGTAAGATGAGGCGCCCAGTGCCATCTCAACACAAGACAAGGTGCCCAACGCAGTCCCAATATATAAGGGGCATAGACAAGATGGTCACCGCAGTTCCAGTGTGAGACAAAGTGCCCAGCACAGTCCCAGCGTAAAACAAGGCTACCCAGCGCAATCCCAGCATAAGATGAGGTGCCCAGTGCAATTCCAACGTAACAAAACAAGGTGTCCAGCGCAACCCTAACATAAGACAAGATGCCCAGCTTAATCCTGACATAAGACACGGCATCCAGTGCCGTCCCAATGTAAAACAAAGCGCCCAGCACAGTCCTAATGTAAGACAAGGTGCCCATTGCTGTCCCAATGTAAGACATGGCGCATATCGCAGTCCCCATTGTAGAACAAGGTGCCAGTGCAGTCCCAACATAAGACAAGGTGCCTATCGCAGTCCCAATGTAAGACATGGTGCCCAAAGCACTCCTAATGTAGAACAAGGTGCCCAGTGCAATCCTAATGTACAGCAAGGTGCCCAGTGCATCCCAACATAAGACAAGGCCCCCCAGAGCAGCCCCAACATAAGACAAGGCCCCCCAGAGCAGCCCCAACATAAGACAAGGCCCCCCAGAGCAGCCCCAACATAAGACAAGGCCCCGAGAGCAGCCCCAACATAAGACAAGGCCCCCCAGAGCAGCCCCAACATAAGACAAGGCCCCCCAGAGCAGCCCCAACATAAGACAAGGCCCCCAGAGCAGCCCCAACATAAGACAAGGCCCCCCAGAGCAGCCCCAACATAAGACAAGGCCCCCCAGAGCAGCCCCAACATAAGACAAGGCCCCCCAGAGCAGCCCCAACATAAGACAAGGCCCCCCAGAGCAGCCCCAACATAAGACAAGGCCCCCCAGAGCAGCCCCAACATAAGACAAGGCCCCCCAGAGCAGCCCCAACATAAGACAAGGCCCCCAGAGCAGCCCTACCATAAGACAAGCCCCCCAGAGCAGCCCCAACATAAGACAAGGCCCCCCAGAGCAGCCCCAACATAAGACAAGGCCCCCCAGAGCAGCCCCAACATAAGACAAGGCCCCCCAGAGCAGCCCCAACATAAAACAAGGCCCCCCAGAGCAGCCTCAACATAAGACAAGGCCCCCCAGAGCAGCCTCAACATAAGACAAGGCCCCCCAGAGCAGCCCCAACATAAGACAAGGCCCCCCAGAGCAGCCCCAACATAAGACAAGGCCCCCCAGAGCAGCCCCAACATAAGACAAGGCCCCCCAGAGCAGCCCCAACATAAGACAAGGCCCCCCCAGAGCAGCCCCAACATAAGACAAGGCCCCCCAGAGCAACCCCCAACATAAGACAAGGCCCCCCAGAGCAGCCCCAACATAAGACAAGGCCCCCGAGAGCAGCCCCAACATAAGACAAGGCCCCCAGAGCAGCCCCAACATAAGACAAGGCCCCCAAGAGCAGCCCTAACATAAGACAAGGCCCCCAGAGCAGCCCCAACATAAGACAAGGCCCCCAGAGCAGCCCCAACATAAAACAAGGCCCCCAGAGCAGCCCCAACATAAAACAAGGCCCCCAGAGCAGCCCCAACATAAGACAAGGCCCCCCAGAGCAGCCCCAACATAAGACAAGGCCCCCGAGAGCAGCCCCAACATAAGACAAGGCCCCCGAGAGCAGCCCCAACATAAGACAAGGCCCCCGAGAGCAGCCCCAACATAAGACAAGGCCCCCAAGAGCAGCCCTAACATAAGACAAGGCCCCCAGAGCAGCCCCAACATAAGACAAGGCCCCCAGAGCAGCCCCAACATAAAACAAGGCCCCCAGAGCAGCCCCAACATAAGACAAGGCCCCCCAGAGCAGCCCCAACATAAGACAAGGCCCCCCAGAGCAGCCCCAACATAAGACAAGGCCCCCCAGAGCAGCCCCAACATAAGACAAGGCCCCCCAGAGCAGACCCAACATAAGACAAGGTGAAGACAAGGTGCCCAGCACATTCCCAACACAAGATTTGTTCCCTATGAGACCAGTTGACACCACTAAGTTGTGGTGGTGTGCGCATGAAAAAAAAGTACATCATGCAGAACATTTTTTTTTTTCCAACGCAGTGAGTTGCGACGCAATCCACCACCTCACACCGTGCTGTGAGCAATAGAACTGAACGAGATGTCACTTGTGACATTTTTTAAAAGTTCTAGAAAAAAAAATGGATTAGCGCAAAACATGTGTTTGCTTCCCACAACTTGGGTGCCATTACCAATAAATTAAAATAAGTGCAACAAGTGTTTTCGCGGGTGTTCATGGAATTCTTAGATGTGAATGGAGCCTTAAGGAGATTGTACAGTGTATGGTGAGCCTTAAAGTTATACCATTTCCCATAGGGATTGGTCAAATGTTTGTGCTGAGTTGTGATGGGCGGTCGCAGCTTTTCAGAGGCGATTGACAGGCGGTGAGGAGGTGATGTGACCCCGGTTTTAAACTCCTTTTTGTCAAACAATTGCGGTGCAACCACATGCATTGCAGAGCGTTGGCTGCGCTTCCCCATTTACTTGAATTGGTTTCACCACCCGCAATATGTTGGCAACGAACACCCCCATTCGCTGCCATTGCAGCTGACGAATGATGGGGCAGTTCGGGGGCACTAAAATCACATATTTTTAATGCCCCCTCAACCACACGTCTAAATTAGGACATACTAGTGTACATTTAGGCCCAGATTCTCAAAAGAGATACGACGGCGCATCTCCAGATACGCCGTCGTATCTATGCGACTGATTCATAGGCCCCATACTCACGAGCAAACATGTCTGCTGAAACTGGCCCGCAGGCCAGTTTCAGCAGACATGTTTGGTCGTGTGTGGGCGCGAGCGGGCCGAATTCCAGCAAACATTTGCCCGCCGGGCCTTTTCCAGCAGACAAATATTCCTGGACTTGTTTTAAAACAGCCCGCTGGAATTCAGCCCGCTCGGACATGTACGGTCGTCAGTACAGACCTACCGTACATGTCCAGCCGCCCGCCGTGCCTCGCATGCGTCGAATGACTTCGACGCATGCGTGGAAGCATTTTAAAGGCGGGCCGCCCACGTCGCCGCGTCATTGTCGCGGCGACACCGCGTCATCGACGCGGCGACACCGCGGACACGCCCCGCGTATTGTTTACGCGCGGACTTCTGTACGATGGTGTGTACAACCATCGTACAGAAGCCCTCTGGCAGACATGTATGGTGAAAACGGTCCGACGGACCGCTTTCACCATACATGTTTGTCCGTGTGTACCCGGCCTTAGAATCAGTTACGCATAGATATTCATTAGATCTGACAGGCGTAAGTCTCTTACACCGTCGGATCGTAACTGCAATTTTTTTTCCCCCCGCTAGGTGGCGCTTCCTTCGATTTCCGCGTCGAGTATGCAAATTAGCTAGATACGCGAATTCCCGAACGTACGCGCGGCCGACGCAGTAAAGTTACGACGTTTACGTTAGTCTTTTCCCGGCGTAAAGTTGGCCCTGGGTCTATGAGGCGCAGTCAATGTTAAGTATGGCCGTCGTTCCCGCGTCAAAATTGTAAAACGTTACGTCGTTTGCGTAAGTCGACCGTGAATGGTGCTGGACGTAATTTACGTCCACGTCAAAGCCAATGACGTCCTTGCGACGTCATTTAGAGCAATGCACGCCGGGAAATTTTAGGGACCGCGCATGCGCAGTTCGTTCGGCGCGGGGACGCGCTTCATTTAAATAAAGCACGCCCCCTACCCGCCGAAATTTGAATTCCGCTGGGTGATTTACGCTACGCCGCCGCAACTTTACAGGCAAGTGCTTTGTGAATAAAGCACTTGCCTGAAAAACTTGCGGCGGTGTAACGTAAATCAGATACGTTACGCCCGCACATTTTTACGCCGATCTACGAGAATCTGGCCCTCAATGTATCTAATGTCCAAACCTTTTATACTTTAGATATAGATAGAGTGGGGAAGGACTAGAACCTTGTCAGCATTTTACTGCAATCAAAGGATGTACATATATGACTCCATATATACGGGATACAGATCTATCAATGTATTATCATCATTTTAGTAAACAACGGTGGAGACTGAAGCTAGCCATAGATGGTTCGAATCTCGGCCAGTTCAGCAGGGACTGGCCAAAGTTCGAACCATGTATGGGCAGGCTGAATGCACCCAAGTGGATCCATCAATCGACTTGGGTACAACAACCAGCCTGTCATGCGATCATTGCCAGCAACTATAGCCATTGGCAATAATAGTGTTCTCCCAGTAGAGTGTTGTGATGGGGAATCAAGAAGCGATTTGCGGAAAATCAGGGTCCCCAGAGTTTCCCCTCCTTAGATCAGGGTCCCCACAATTCCCTTTCCTTAGATCGGGGTCCACAGAGTTCCCTCTCCTTAGATCAGGGTCCCCAGAGTTCCCCCTCCTTAGATCAGGGTCCCCAGAATTCCCTCTCCTTAGATCAGGGTCCGCACAGTTCCCTCTCCTTAGATCAGGGTCCGCACAGTTCCCTCTCCTTAGATCAGGGTCCCCAGAGTTCCCCCTCCTTAGATCAGGGTCCCCAGAGTTCCCTCTCCTTAGATCAGGGTCCCCAGAGTTCCCTCTCCTTAGATCAGGGTCCCCAGAGTCCCCTCTCCTTAGATCAGGGTCCCCAGAGTTCCCTCTCCTTAGATCAGGGTCCCCAGAGTTCCCTCTCCTTAGATCAGGGTCCCCAGAGTTCCCTCTCCTTAGATCAGGGTCCCCACAATTCCCTTTCAATTAGATCAGGGTCCCCACAATTCCCTTTCAATTAGATCAGGGTCCCCAGAATTCCCTCTCCTAAGATCGGGGTCCCCAGAATTCCCTCTCCTTAGATCAGGATCCACAGAGTTGCCTCTCCTAGGATCGGGGTCCCCAAAGTTCTCCTTCCTTAGATTGGGGTCCCCAGAATTTGCCCTTACATCAGAGACCCCACTTTCATTACGGTCCTCAAAGTTTCCCCTTACATTAGGATCCCAAAGTCTCCTCTAACATCAGAGTCCCTAAAGCCCCCTTACATCAGGGTCTCTAAAGCGACTTTACATCAGGGTCTCCAAAACGTATATAGAAAGAGTCCCAAATTTCATTCCCTTTCGATGGGGTCCCCAGTGTTAGTAGGGAAGAGCAGAGTGGGGTAAGGAGAGTGGAGAGGATTAAGAGAATAGTTGGGGTAGAGGAAGGGGAGGAGGGAGTATTGTGAAGACCCCATCAGAATCCGTTCCTTCTCATTGCAGCACTCGACTACAGGACAGGTGGAAGCCTGACGACTGGGCACTGGGACCGGATAGGTTTGGAGGAGAAACATTGCGTGGTGGTGGTGGCGGCGGATGCTGTCAGCCACCGTACATTTAGGGACAGCTCTGATTGCCACACAGCCTGTGCTGTTGCTGAGCGGCACGGCTGTGGCATCAGGGGCGCTGACTGGGTTTTTGGGCAGGGCTCTCGGAGGGAGGAGGTTTGGACTTGGCAACAACTGCTTGGTTGAAACCTGGACCCCTCGGGACGCCCGGGCCCCATACATGTGTATGGGCTGTCCCCAGGGGTCAAGTCCTGGGGAAAAAAGTGTGGGAACTCCCATGCAAGATCCACTCCCCCACCAAAAAAAAAAAAAAAACCACGATACGCTCATATGCATAATTACTAAACCCCATGTTTTGTTTTGTTTTTTCGCAAGCAAGTTCTTTCTAAATCCCGCGATAACTCGCGGCAGACCTCCGCAATGTCTCCTGGGAACAATGACAAAAGCTCCCAGGAGACATTGCGGCATCGATGAAGTGACGGAATACCCGCACACTACCCGATGAATCCATATACAGGAAGCGGCCAGTAAAATAAAGGATTACTAAGGTTCGCCTGCCCCTGACAGTGACTATAAACTGGGCATCGCCGCTTAGTGAAGGATTGGCTCGGGCGGCTCAGCTGCTTTAGTCCTGCAAAGGGAACTGCGTTCCTGCTGTGAAAAAAGTGCAGGGACTCCGTTCCCACGCGTTCCCGCAGGACTTGAGCCCTGGCTGTCCCCCCCTGATAGTGGCCCTGTGTACATAACTACATCTAAGGATATGCGCTTTACATGCTTACAAGTATAAATGTATGTAAGCACCATCTTTACGCGTTTTAACGCATCTATATGCAAGTATTTTACTGATTATTAGGCAGTGAACTTTTCGCCTAGAAAACACGCATGTATTAACATTAGTGACATTCTTACAGCCGCGTGAATGAGGCCTGACACCTTCATAAAGTAGGGAGTAACCTAAAACGTCTTATGAAGTAATTGATGACTCATTTACAATAACTATAATATCCTCTGTAATCAATAAAGCTGTATAAATGTTTTACAAATTTTCAGTTGATGATTAAAATAATCTTTTTTTTTTGTAATTATTACCTATTGCTGTCTGTGCCCCCCGCAGGGTGGGTCACATCTCCATTTGTCTTGGTGACCACCAACACTGGGACAGGAAGTGATGAATTAAAAAAAAATGTAGTTGTCACTAGAAGAGGAATTGAGGTGAAACCCTCCGTTGTTCTAAGAGGGGGGGGGGGGGGGTTCCCTCACTTTGGAAAGTTTGTTTCTCACTTCCTTTTGTGTCTATGGGACAGGAAGTAAAGGAAAATCTTCACACGAGGACACAGATTTAAAGCTAAACCCTGGTCTTTCCTTCAGCCTTGCACAGTTGTACAGGGTCCTCTCCTGGACTGAAACGGCTTACTCAGATTTCACTGCACACTGTGAGCTTCTCATGGGGGCACTGTAATGGGGGATCCTGATGTATGGGGGCACTGTGATGGGGGAACCTGATGTATGGGGGCACTGTGATGGGGGAACCTGATGTACGGGGGCACTGTGATGGGGGAACCTGATGTACGGGGGCACTGTGATGGGGGAACCTGATGTACGGGGGCACTGTGATGGGGGAACCTGATGTACGGGGGCACTGTGATGGAGGAACCTGATGTATGGGGGAACCTGATGTACGGGGGCACTGTGATGGGGGCACTGTGATGGAGGAACCTGATGAATGGGGACACTGTGGAGGAACCTGATGTACGGGGGCACTGTGATGGGGGAACCTGATGTATGGGGGCACTGTGATGGGGGAACCTGATGTACGGGGGCACTGTGATGGAGGAACCTGATGTATGGGGGAACCTGATGTACGGGGGCACTGTGATGGGGGCACTGTGATGGAGGAACCTGATGTATGGGGGCACTGTGATGGAGGAACCTGATGTATGGGGGCACTGTGATGGAGGAACCTGATGTATGGGGGCACTGTGATGGAGGAACCTGATGTATGGGGGCACTGTGATGGGGGAACCTGATGTATGGGGGCACTGTGATGGAGGAACCTGATGTATGGGGGCACTGTGATGGAGGAACCTGATGTATGGGGGCACTGTGATGGAGGAACCTGATGTATGGGGGCACTGTGATGGAGGAACCTGATGTACGGGGGCACTGTGATGGGGGGAACCTGATGTACGGGGGCACTGTGATGGGGGAACCTGATGAATGTGGGCACTGTGATGGGGGAACCTGATGTACGGGGGCACTGTTTTGAGGACACCTGATGTATGGAGATACTGTGATGGGGAAACCTGATATATGGAGACACTGTGATGAGGGAACCTGGTGTAGGGGACACCTGATAAGGACACCTGGGGTACTGAGATAGGTGAACATGATGTAAGCAGGCACTGTGGTGGGGACTCCTGATGCAGGCTGGTAGGGCCCCTGTGCATTACTTTGCCCAGGGGCCCATGATGCCATTAAGATGGCTCTGCTCCGCATGACGTGTGTGGAAAATACTGTCTGCCTACAGACAGACTCCTGATGTATGGGGACACTGTGGTGGGGGAACCTGATGGATGGGGACACCTGATGGATGGGGACAGTTATAGGGATAGCTGATGTATAGGGACACTGTTATGGGGACACCTGATGTATGCAGACACTGTGATGGGGACACCTGATGTATGGGGACACTGATGGAGGCATTGTGATGGCATTGTGATGGGGACACCTGATGTATGGGGACACCTGATGGAGGCATTGTGATGGGGGAACCTGATGTATGGGGACACTGTGATAGGGGAACATGATGTAAGCAGGCACTGTGGTGGGGATTCCTGACGCAGGCTAGTAGGGGCCCCAGAGCATTACTTTGCCCAGGGGCCGATTATGCTATTAAGATGGCCCTGCAAGGCATGACATGTGGGTGGACAATACTGCCTGCCTACCAATTGACACCCACCCATAAAGGCAAAGGCATTTTTAGATTTGCATAGAATATCCCAAGGACCCAGAGGAAGGGTGCTATGATATTATCAGAAAGCTACCCTGTTAGCCCCTCCCACCACCCATGATCTGCCTGCATTGCAAAGGAAAATGTATAGACCCAGTGATATCATATCAATGGCTCAATAAAGTGTGTAATGAAAAGGAAAGAATTAATTTAGAAATTGAATTAGCATGTTGATGGGGGGGCTGGAAAGACAAAATATAAGCTGAATAAGATGACAGATGATGGAGTGATGCTCTGCGTTCCTCAAATGAAATGATGGAGATATGGTGGGGACGACTGGCAAAGGGGCGTCTCTTCTCTAAACACTTTGGGGTCTTCCTTTCCCAGCTCTGTTCAAAAACAAATATAAATCAATA